>NC_086111.1:22811371-23111371 GCF_963921235.1 Mobula hypostoma
TGCTGAACCAATTAAATCTTGTGTTGGGCTCTTCAACTTGTCTGCAAAGCTGCGCCAGGAGATGTGAGGGTGCAGGCAGCACCTCGGTAGAGACCAGCACTGCCTGAAGACCTTGGAGCAAGATTGCAGTACCAGAGCGACATCAGGGGCTGTTGTGTACTCTGCTGAACAGAGACATCACTCACCCCCAAACACTGCAGACACAGTACTCCTGGTGGTGGGCTTCATCTTGCAGCACGTGGACTAGACAGCGGCTTCAGTTACTGGCACTGGCATTGTGGTGGTGCTTTCTCAGTCCTGCTCTCCCAACCTGGAACACCTGGCAATCAATTCTCATCTGTTGAATCTGCTGGTAGTTCTCCACCGTCATCCTGGTGGATGGTGAATCATCCTGGTGGCAGTATATGTTCCACCCCTAGCGAGTGTCAAGCTGACACTGGAGGGGCACGCAGATTCAGCAGTCACAAAACAGCACACCTTGATGCCTTCCCAATCACAGCAGGGTACTTCAGCCAGGCCGGCATCTATCATCAACACGTCAGCAGGGAAACCAAAGGAGCCATCACATTTGACCATAGTTACACAAACGTCACGAATGCTTACCGTGCTATCTCACACCCACACTTTGACATGTCCAGACCCCTGACTCCACTGAGGACACAAGTGCATGGTTAAGGGAGGTGGAGGAGCGCATACGGACTGCCTTGAATCAGTGGACCTCAGCAAAGCCAGGCATTCATTTTTGAATTTGAATGAAAGTGCAATAGCTGTCCCCAACTTTATGAAAACCTGTGTGGAAGAGTCTATGCATTTGGGAACATGCTGAGTTCTCCCAAGCCAGAAGTTCTGGATGAACCAAGAGGTTCTCAGTCTGTTGAGGGCTAGATCTGTGGTGTTCATGACCAGTGTTCAAACGGAGTGAACATGGAGAGGATGTTTCCAGTCGTGGGAGAGTGCAGAACCAAGGGCCACAGCCTCAGAATAGAAGGATGTCCCTTTTAGAACACGAAGAGGAATTTCTTTATTGAGAGTGCGATGAATCTATGGAATTCATTGCCACAGTCAGCTGTGGAGGCCAGGTCATTGAGCATATTTAAAGTGGAGGTTGATACGTCTTGTTTAGGAAGGTCCTCAAAGATTAAGGGGTGAAGGCAGGAGGATGACGTTGAGAGGAGTAATAAATCAGCCATGACAGAATGCTGGAGCAAACTTAATGGCCCAAGTGGCTCCCTTATCTTATGGTCTTTCTGAGGAGGGCAACTTTCTGAGCACAGCTTCCAAGGAACTCATTGAATATTCTTGTCTGCGACTAGTACAGCTGAAATCTCCAGCCACAGACACTGTATTGTGCAATATTGCTTCAATTAATTTAAAACAAATATCCTTCTTCAGACCCGCTAGACTGGGGACTCCAGTCCACTCAGGGAGTGAGTGCAGCAGCTGGAAGCTCAGGGGGACATCTCCATTGTCTCAGAAAGTGGCTGTCTTTAACAACTCCGGGTGACATGCAATCACACATAGATAGCACCAAGAGGTCAGCATTGAACCCATTGCTGGCACTGAGAAGCTACATTTCTACCAGAAGTGCTACTCAGCCATCCACGGTCTTATGTGATCTATTATCGGAGATGGCCGGTACCAGCACGACTGCTGTGTAACACCATGTTGTCCTGACAACTGAATATGGTTGAGGAGGGAACATGAAATCATAGGTTACACAATGCTGGAATCTGGAACATTAAACAAAAAACTAGAGGAACTCAGTGAGTCAGACAGCATCTGTGGAGGGAACCGTCAATGTTTCAGGTCAAGAGTCTTCACCCAAAATGTTGACCATCCACTTCCCTCCACAGATGCTGACTGACTTTCCGAGTTCCTCCAGCATCTTATTTCTTACCGCAAGAAATCATAGGCCTTGTGTTCTCTCAAATGTGCACAGGTCTGGTCAAATACAAAGCAAACTCTTTGTTACTTAACTTTCTGCATATGTTTTACAACTAATGCAATTTTATTGACGTTTGTATAGCATTTTCTGCACTGGCTTGCTGTGTGTTAGGAGATGCTTGGTTTTGCCCTTCTTTTTGGCCTATTGCTTGAAGTTCATCTATTACAATCAAGATTTTCTCAGCCCTTCAATGACAATACATTCCTGCAATTGTAAAAAGTGTGGAATAAAGATTAAGTTTGAGTTTACAAGCAAAATCAAACTGCCCTCAAAGGTGCAAACACGAGAAAATCTGCAGATGCTGGAAATTCAAGCAACACACGCAAAATGCTGGCGAACGCAGCAGGCAAGGCAGCATCTATAGGAAGAAGTACAGTTGACGTTTCGGGCCCAAAATGTTGACTGTGCTTCTTCCTATAGATGCTGCCTGGCCTGCTGCGTTCCACCAGCATTTTGTGTGTGTTGTCCTCAAAGGTGGATTACATGGTCAATACCTCATTGTTGTATTTGCAAACCTGGGTGAATTAATCCATTCGTGCATCACTCACAATTCACTCATAACATTCTCAGTTTGGAGGAGAGAGCCCACTGTCCACATCTGAGTATGAAAACCTGGATTTCACTAATCCACACTCAGAATGTGCTCTCTTACCTAATCTAATTAGCATAATAGAGAAGGCCTGAACACAGAAGTAGAAATGGAATGTAATTAGCCACCCCAAACCGACCCCCCCACACACATACACACACACACTTCTAATCAACAATTTTGTCAAAGCCTTTTAACCTTAAGATAATGCCCACCCACCACCCCGCCCCCGTAGACTGAAGGAACTACCTGCATAATTCAATGATTCTCAACGAAGTTAACATTCTACAGTGCAGTACACAACAGAGGGCTACATATTAGATCTGCAAACAAATTCAGGACAGTCTTAATTTATTTTTTTATTATTATTTTGTTTATTTAGTAATGAGAGAGGTCTCCATCAGTCAGGGTCGACCCTGGGCGTTGCGTCCTATCTGTCTGAATGCGTGAGCCTGGGCAGTACGATATGGAGAGCAAGCTGTTGCCCATGTAGCAAGCTCCCCCTCTCCACGCATCTGATGAACCCAAAGGAACGGCAGAGACCAATGCAGTTTGGTACCAACAGCTTCGCAGGAGTTGCCAGTCAGCGTTGAACTCAACATGGGACTACCTCTCGGTTTACTCCCGAAGCCTTCCCCATGAGTGGGTATAGCCGCAAGGCAGCGGAGGTTTGAGGTTAGAGTTTTCCTTATTTCCTTATTTTCAGTATTGATTGAATTTGAAGAAGAAAGAGTGCCAAGGAAAGTGTTCCTGGGTTTCATGAGTTACCCAGTAAGGGTGTATGTGCCAAAGCCACTGAGGTGCTATAATTGTCAAAGGTTTGGACACGTGGCTAAAAACTGTAAAAGGCAGAGGAGATGTGCTAGATGTGGGGGTGATCATGAATATGGAAAGTGCGGAACAGGAGTTCAACCAAAATGCTGCAATTGTGGAGGAGCTCATAATGTGGCATATAGTGGGTGTGAGGTTGTCAGACGGGAGACTAAAATTCAAGAAATAAGAGTGAAAAGAAAGATCACTTATGCAGAAGCTGTAAGAATGTCAAGAGAACAGAATAATGCTCCTAATGAACAGGGAGCAATAGGGATACGAGAGATTCAACAAAGAACAAATGACAGGATTTATGTAGACAAAAAGGCTCTAGTAACATTCATTGCAGGAGTGATTAATAGTACTGCTGAGGTAAAGTCAAAATGTGACAAAATTCAGCTGGTGGTAAAAGCAGCAGTAAACCATTTAGGGTTAGTAGGACTGACATGGGAGGAAGTGAGGGAGAACCTCAGTAATCAGTCAAGCCAGGAAGTGTCATGTGTTGGTTAATACTAATTATGGTGATTCTTTTACAATGGAATGCAAGGAGCTTACTGGCCAATAGCCAGGAATTCAAGCACTTTATTAAAGAAATGGTTGTAAAACCGGATGTAGTGTGTATTCAGGAAACTTGGTTGAAACCAACTTTAGACTTTGTGGTATATGGGTATACAATGATAAGGAAAGATAGAAATCTAGGGGGAGGAGGGGGTTGTGCTATGTTAATCGAGCAAGGTATACCATATAGGGTACTGGAAAAAGGAGATGATCAGGAATACATAGTGGTGGAAGTGTGGGAGAGAGGGGAGGGAGTGGTTATAATTAACTACTACAATCCATGTACAAGGTTGGATTTGGACAGCCTATTAAAGACACAAGGACAAAACAGACATAAAGTAGTGTGGTGTGCAGATTTCAATGCTCATAGCACAATATGGGGGGATCAGATTACAGATCCAAATGGAAAGGTAATTGAAGATTTGATGGAAGAAAGGGATTTGGTGTGTATGAATGATGGTAGCGGCACAAGGATAGATATAACAACAGGAACTGAGTCAGTGTTAGATATTACGTTAGTGTCTAATACCTTGGCTGGCATTAGTAACTGGGGAGTTTGGACTGCTTCAACAGTAGGCAGTGATCACTATCCAGTTTTATGTTCAGTGGGTGAAAGAGTTGAAGTAAGACCAGGTGGCGGAACCCCAAAGTGGGTCTTTGTAAAAGCTGATTGGGGTAAGTTCCAGAAGTTGAGTGAAGAAGGGTTGACAAAGATTGATATTTCTGGAAATGTAGATGAATTAAACAGTCAGGTGACTTCAGCAATTATCATGGCAGCAGAAGGATCTATACCTAGGAGTAAAAGTAGGATGAATAGAAAACTGGTACCATGGTGGACAGAGGAATGTTGTCAGGCCGTAAAAAACAGAAATAGAGCATTCAGGCTAGTTAAAAGAACCCATAATATGCAGCATTTCGTTCAATATGAGAAAGCACAGGCAGTGGTGAGAAGAACTATATGTCAAGCTAAAAGGGCAAGTTGGAGGAGTTTTTGCGACAAGGTAGGAAGAACAACACCTGTGGGAGAGATATGGGGAATGATTAAGAGAATGGGAGGAGATAGAAGGGAATGGGAATATCCAGTAATGATATCTGAGGAGGAAACTGCAGTCTCCAGTAGGGATAAGGCTGAGGTCATGGCCAAGTCATTTGTACTGATACACAGTTCAGAAAATTTGTCTGAAGAAGGGAGAAGAAGAAGGGAAAGAATAATGAGCCAACACCCAGGTGTGTTAAGCAGGAGGGAAGGAACAGATGATATAATTGATGATCCATTTACGTTAGCAGAAATGGTGAGAGCAATAAAGAGATCGAGACCAACCTCCCTAGGGAAAGATCTGATATGCTCCGTGATGCTAAAAAATCTAGGAGAAGGAGCGCTCTTGAAGTTGCTGCATTTTTATAACAGAGTGTGGGAGGAGGGAAGATTACCAAGTGCATGGAAAGAAGCAGTAGTAATTCCAATAAGGAAGCCTGGCAAGGATCTGTCAAAACCCACTAGCTACAGACCAATTGCATTAACATCAAGTATATGTAAGATAGTGGAAAGGATGATAACAGAAAGGTTATCATATGAGCTTGAGAAAAGGGGAATGCTGGCAAGTTATCAGAGTGGTTTTAGAAAGGGAAGGAATTCCATGGACTCAGTGATTATGTTAGAGACTGAAATAAGGAAGGCCCAGGCAAATAAAGAGTCAGTAGTGGCAGTGTTCTTTGACATTGAAAAAGCCTATGATATGATGTGGAAGGAAGGATTATTAATTAAACTGCACAAGATGGGGGTTGGTGGGAGAGTTTTTAATTGGATTAAAGATTTTTTGTTTGGTAGAAAAATTCAAGTTCGGATTGGATCAGAATTATCAAAACAGTACATAGTGGAAAATGGCACACCTCAAGCTAGTGTGATTAGCCTGTTACTTTTCATCATTATGATCAATGATGTCTTCACAAAGGTACCAGTGGATATAGGTAGGTCACTGTTTGCGGATGATGGGGCTTTGTGGAAAAGAGGCAGGAACATGGACTATATAATCAGGAAACTACAAGAAGCAATTGATAAAGTGGTGGAGTGGGGTTATGATTGGAGATGTAGATTTTCAGTAGATAAAACTCAAACTGTATTTTTTACCAGGAAAAGGGTTGGGGTAGGGAAGAAGTTAAGGATGTATGGGGTTGAATTAGAAAGGATTGCATCATTTAAATTTCTGGGAATTATATTTGATTCACGATTAACATGGGCAGACCATATCAGGAAAGTTGAGGAGAAATGTAAAAAAGTAATAAATGTGATGAGATGTTTGACTGGTAGGGAATGGGGAGCAAGTTGTTCAGCTTTGAAGAGAATGTATGTGGCTTTAGTAAGATCTGTATTGGATTATGGAAATATAGTATATGGATCAGCAGCTAGGTCTCTTATAGGGAAACTGGATGTGATTCAGGCTCAGGCCTTGAGAGTGTGCAGTGGGGCTTTTAAAACGTCACCAGTGTCAGTCCTACAGGTAGAAATGGGAATAATGCCTTTGGAACTAAGAAGGATGCAACTGATGGCAAACTACTGGGCTAACTTGCAGGGGCACAATGATTCTCACCCTACTAAAGGAGTGTTGCAGGAGTGCTGGGAAAATGGGAGGTTTCAGAGGGATACCTTTAGTCGGGTAGGGAATGATATCGCGAAAGAATGTGGAGTGTTTGATCTGAGGATAAGTCCTTCAGTAGTTTATCCGGTTGTAGCTCCATGGAAGATTGTATGGCCTGACATAAACTGGCATTTGTTAGAGGTAAAAAGGAAAGAAAGATATAAAACAGATTTGGTAAATGCATTTAACTGTCATGTGATGGAAAAGTATAGTGATTATACTCACATTTATATGGATGGTGCGAAGGAACCTGAAACAGGAGTGACAGGGTTTGGGGTGGTAATACCAGCAAAAGAAATTGGAATCAGCAGAAGAACATCTAATAAGTTAGGGGTGTTTACAGTGGAGATGCTGGCAGTGTTGGTTGCGTTGCAATGGGTGCAGAAAGCCAGACAAGTCAAAGCATTGTTATGTTCAGATTCATCCTCAGTTCTAGCAAGTTTAAGGTCTTTTCACACAAACAGTCGGCAAGATGTACTTTATGAAGTCCTTCAGTTAGTTACAAGAATTGCAATTCAGAGAGGTCAGGTAAAATTTCTATGGGTTCCAGCACATGTAGGGGTGAAGGGGAATGAGAGGGTGGATGAGTTGGCAAAGAGGGCGTTAAAGAAAGAAAATGTGGAAATGCACATTAGTATCAGTAAAGCAGAGGTTAAATGTGTAATCTGGGAAAAAGTCAACCGAATGTGGCAAGAAAGATGGGACAGGGAGGGGAAAGGGAGGCATTTATGTCAAATACAAAAGAGTGTTGCAGTTACTAGGGTAGGTAATGGAAACAGAAGAGATGAAATTGTGTGGACTAGGTTAAGGCTGGGACACTGTGCATTAAACAAAACATTGAAAATGATAGGAAAACACCAGACAGGATTGTGTGAGGAATGTCAGGAAGAGGAGTCAGTAGAACATGTAGTTCTGAGTTGCAGGAAGTATGGGATACAGAGAGAGATGATGAGAAATAAATTAAGGGAGTTGGGGATGCAGGAATTCACATTAAAAGGGTTGCTGGGCATGGATGAGAGAGCACAAGTCCGGGTATTTTTAGCGTCTTTAAGGGGCACAGGAGTTTTTTATAGAATATGACGAATAAACAGGAATAGGATACTAGGATGGTCAAAGATGGGAGGGTGAAGTGCAGGTTTGTATATGTGTGTGTGTGTGTGTGAGATTGGGTGAAGGGATTTAGAATGTATGTCTAGTGCACATTCTGGAGCAGAGGGTGGCGGTAATGCACCATTAAGCTGGATGCCGACCGCCGTAAAACAAGATACAGACAGACAGACAGTTTTCCTTCTAGATGAGCTGCCCACCCCTTCCGCCCGAAGCGACTGGTTTAAGGCACCAGTAACCCGCCTTTGCCCCTTCTCCTATCCGCAGAAACAGTTCCGCCAGGCTTAGTAGCTAAGCCACTTGTGCAGACCAGGAGTGGAATTTGGTTGTCAGAGGCTATTTGAGGCACACACCATTGGGGGCCTGTAAGAGGGAGGTGGGAGCTTGTTCTCATAACCACCCCCGACTATAACAATACAGCGTGGAGTCACGCTGCTCTGCAACCCCCAGCAAACCTAATTAACTCTAATCTAATCACTAGACAATTTACAATGAGCAATTAAAGAGAAAACCAGAGCACCTCATCAAAACCAACACATTCCACGGAGAGGATTACAGATGGCACCGGAACTGGATGAATTCCGGAGCGCCCCAACCTGAAATAACGGCCCACTAACCGCTACTCTACCGTTCCGCCCAAGAATTGTTGTTGTGGTAGATAATTAAAGTAAAACAATGGTTTGATTTTCTCCAATACAAAGTGTTTGTGAGGTAAACTTGTTGTATATTAGCAAGAATGGTGTTGGCTACTGTGTTTTTTTTCCAGAGGGAAAGGCTGTTTTGCCTCGGGAGTAGCGTCTATTCAGAAGGAGCTAACTTTCTCGTTGCAGTTTGCAGTATATAATTGTTAAGTGATTAAGAGTTTCAAAAATGTAAAACAGATTCATGATTGATTCTTTCCAACCTAAAATTCCTACCAAGTTTAAAAACATCAATTTTCTCTTCAGCACACAGACTACCTCTGGAAGTGAGACAATCGCTCATTTTGATTGAAAATTATGACCTGCTTTGGCATGTTGCTGCAAAATCAATATGGCCCCTTCTATTTGCCAATGGGACTTCAATCTCCATCATCCATCCAAACGCCACCCGATGCTGACGGCCCCGATATGCCTTGCTCTTAGTTGTATTTGCTTTATAATGCATTTAAAAAAGCGTACTTCTTTTTTGCTTCTGCCAACTTTGTTCTGCAATCAGATAAGAGAGACTGACACTGTGAATACATCCCACAACCCCAGCCATCCTCCATGGGCGATCAATACTTCTGAATTATGGAAGTGATATTTATGTATCAGGAGAGAGTTTGGGGAAGTAGTATCAGAATTATAGATGTTTTCTGCTTGGAGGTGCCCCACAGCTTTCTGGAAGCTCGGCTCGGATGAGGTACTGATTGTGGTAGTGTTTTTTTTTCCTGGTCTGGATCAACAGCGATATGGAGTCTGCTGCACAAGGTCATCGATTCATTGATATAGTCAGAGTCCTTTCAAAGTCCAAAGTAAATTTATTATCCAAGTTTATATATGTCACCAGATACAACCATGAGATTCATGTTCTTGCATGCATACGCAGTAAGTACTAGAAATATAATAAACTCAATTAAAGACCACACCCAACTGAACAAACAATGTGCAAAAGATAACAAACTGTGCAAATACAAAAGGAAAAAAATATAGAATAATAAATAAATAAGCAATAAATATCAGGATGACGAGTCCTTGAAAGTGAGTCCATAGGTTGTGGGAACAGTTCAGAGATTGGGCAAGTGAGATTGTGTGAAGTTATCCCCTCTGGTTCAAGAGGGGTAGTAACTGCTCCTGAACCTGGTGTCATGAGTCTTCAGGCTTGTCCTCCTTCCTCCTGAAGGCAGCAGTGAAAAGAGAGGGTGGCCTGGGTGGTGGGGGCCCTTGGTGATGGATGCTACTTTCCTGTGACAGCGCTGCATGTCGATATGCTCAATGGTGGGGAAGGTTTTACCTGTGATGGACTGGACTCTATCCACGATAGTAGGCTTTTCCGTTCAAGAGCGTTGGTGTTTTCATACCAGACCGTGATATAACCAGTCAATATACTCTCCACCACACATCAATAGAAGTTTGTCACAGTTTTAGATGTCATGCTGAATCTTTGCAAACTTCCAAGGAAGCAGAGATGCTGCTGTGCTCTCTTTGTAACGTTACTTATGTGCTGGACCCAGGACAGATCTAAACTGTTAACACTGAGGAATTTAAAGTTGCTGACCTTCCCCACCTCTGATCCTCCAATGAGGATTGGCTCATGGACCTCCACTTTTCTCCTCCTGAAGTCAATAATCGTCTTCTTGGTCTTGCTGACATTGAGTAAGAGGTTGTTGTTGTGACACCTCTCAGCCCGATTTTCTGTCTCCCTCCTATCTGCTGATTCGTCACCATCTTTCATTCAGCCAACAACAGTGGTGTAGTCAGCAAACTTAGATACAGCATTGGAGCAGTGCTTAGCCTCAAATTCAAATGTAGGAAGCGAATAGAGCAGGGGACTAAGCACACAGGCCTGAGGTGCACCTGTGCTGATGGAGATGTTATTGCCAAACCAAACTGACTGGGGTCTGCAAGTGAGGATTCTGAGGACCCACTTGCACAAGGAGGTATTGAGGCCAAGGTCTTGAAGCATATTGATTAGTTTTGAGGGGATGATAGTATTGAATACCGAGCTGTAGTCGATGAAGAACACACTGAAGCATGCACCTTTGCTATCCAGGTGTCCAGGATTGAGTGAGAGCCAATGAAATGGCGACTGCTGTGGACCTGTTGTGACAGGTTGGCAAATTGGAGGGGATCCAAGTAACTTCTCAGGCAGGAGTTGATATGGTTCATTACAGTGGATGCAAGTATTACTGGATGATAGTCACTGAGGGCAGTTCCAAAGTTCTTCTTAGGCACCGGCATAATTGAAGCTTGCTTGTAGCAGGAGAAATTGGTGAACACTACCGCTATTTGATCAGTGCAGGTCCTTAGAACTCAGCCAGGGAACTTAGGAGTACATGAAGCTTCCTCCATGCTTTGATGGCCAAAACGAGCCAAGAACGCATTGAGCTCATCTGGGATCTAAGCCCTGTTGTTACCTATGTCGCTTGGTTTAACTTTGTAAGAGGTAATAGCATTCAAGCCTTGTCACAGCTGTTGAGCATCCTTCAGTGATCCCAATTTGGTCTAGAATTGCCACTTTGCATGTGAAATGGCTTTCCAGAGATCATATCTGGACCACTTGCTTCTCACTTGGTTGCCAGACCTGAATGCCACTGATCTGGCCCGCTGCAGATTGCAGATGTCATGGCTCATCTAGGGCTTTTGGTTGGGGAAAACCCTGAATGATTTTGTGGGGATACACTCATCTATGATTATTTTAATAAAGTCTGTGACAACCACGGTGTATTCGTTTAGATCCTCTGATGAGTCCTCGAACGGGGTTCAATCCACCAGCTTGAAGCAATTCTGCAGCTGCTCTGCTGCATCCCACAACCATCTCTTTGCTGTCTTTAACTCTGAATCCTTTCTCTTTATCCTCTGCCTGTATGTAGGTAGAAGAAGGATAGCCAAGTAATCAGATTTTCCAAAATGTGGTCTCGGCCTGAAATAGTAGGCATTCCTAATTGTAGTATAGTAGTGGTCCAGTGTTGGGACCCCTGGTGCTTCAGGTTATATACTATGATAATTAGGCAGAGATTTCTTCAAACAAGCTTGATTGAAATCCCCGACTATGATTTGAAATGTGTTAGAGTGGTTTGTTGCTTGTTTGGTGATGGCGCCATTCAATATCTTGAGTGCCAGATAAAAGTCAGCTTTTGGCAGTATGTAAGCTGTGGTTAGGATCACAGTCAAGAACTCTCATGGTAAGTAGAACAGCCAGCACTTAATCATTTGGCGTTCCAGGTTGAGAGCACAATAGTGTGACAAGTCCACTGCTTCTGGCACCATGTAGTGTTTATCATGAAACACGGACCTCCGGCTTTCTCTGTAGTCTGGTCCATCCTACGTATCGAGAAACATGGCTTACCGGCGTATCCGAAGTGAGCCATGTCTCCATGAAACATAAAACACAGCAATTTCTCATCTCCCTCTGAAACACCAAGGTTTCCTTAGGTCCTTAGTCTTGTTCTCCAGTGGCTGTATATTTGCTAGCAAGATGCTGGGTACAGGAACTTTCATTCTTTGGTGTTTCAAACTAGCTTGAAGTCCTCATTTCCTTCCTTTATTCCAACCATGGTGATGTACCTTTATCTGCTAAAAGGTGCCGTGTCTGCATGCTTTAATGTTAAGTCACCAAATCCTTCAGAAGATCATAAGATGACTAGTTCATTGGACGGTTCAAAAGTACATTGCTTAAAAGGAAATTACAGACGGCAGATTACAGTGAGAGTATTCAGAAGAACTATATTTAGAAGTTTTGTAAGCAGCCCACAACATTTGGCATGGAAACGGTCTTTTCTGCCCAAGTAAATCCATACTGGCCGTCAACCACCCATTTACATTGATCTTACACTAATACCCTGTTCTGGAGTTGGAGGACTGTCCCATTGTATGGCTGGGTGGCAGGGAGGAAAGGGACTTGTTTTGCTGTTGTTGTTTAGTTGTCTGTTGTGTTCTGCTGAACATTGTGGGCATGCTATGTTGGTGCAGGAAGGTGTAGCAACATTTGTGGGCTGCCCCAAGCATATTCTTAGGTTGTGTTGGTTGTTGGCACAAGGGACACATTTCCCTGATGGTTTCAATGTGATAAATAAATCTGAATACGATTCTGAATGTGAATCTGAACCATTTTACCCCCACCACAATCCCTTCATTGCCTTCCAGATTCGATAATTCAGCTCCCACCTCCTCCAACCCCTAATCAGCACTCACCAGCACACTAGAGACAACATTACAGTGCCCAGTTAATCGAACACCCCCCTGTCTTTAGGGTTGTCATAGTTACAGAGCATGGAAAGGGGCCAATCAGCCCAACTTGTCCACGCCAACCAAGTTGTCCATTTGAGCTATTCCCATTTACCTGCATTTGTCCCATAAGCCTCTAATCCTTTCCTATCCATTGCTCCATTGCCTATCAAAGTGTCTTTCCAAGCACCCGCCTGTACCACCTCCTCTGGCAACTCGTTCCATCTACCCACCATCCTCTGTGTGAAGAAATGTACCCCTTTGGTCCCATAGAAACCATAGAAACTACAGCACAGAAACAGGTCTTTTGGCCCTTCTTGGCTGTGCTGAACCATTTTCTGCCTAGTCCCACTGACCTGCACACGGACCATATCCTTCCATACACCTCCCATCCATGTATCTGTCCAATTTATTCTTAAATGTTAAAAAATAACCCGCATTTACCACCTCGTCTGGCAGCTCATTCCATACTCCCACCACTCTCTGTGTGAAGAAGCCCCCCCTAATGTTCCCTTTAAACTTTTCCCCCCTCACCCTAAACCCATGTCCTCTGGTTTTTTTCTCCCCTTGCCTCAGTGGAAAAAGCCTGCTTGCATTCACTCTATCTATACCCATCATAATTTTATATACCTCTATCAAATCTCCCCTCATTCTTCTACGCTCCAGGAAATAAAGTTCCAACCTATTCAACCTTTCTCTGTAACTGAGTTTCTCAAGTCCCGGCAACATCCTTGTAAATCTTCTCTGCACACTTTCAACCTTATTTATATCCTTCCTGTAATTTGGTGACCAAAACTGAACACAATACTCCAGATTCTGCCTCACCAATGCCTTATACAACCTCATCATAACATTCCAGCTCTTATACTCAATACTTTGATTAATAAAGGCCAATGTATCAAAAGCTCTCTTTACGACCCTATCTACCTGTGACGCCACTTTTAGGGAATTTTGCATCTGTATTCCCAGATCCCTCTGTTCCACTGCACTCCTCAGTGCCTTACCATTAACCCTGTATGTTCTACGTTGGTTTGTCCTTCCAACGTGCAATACCTCACACTTGTCAGTATTAAACTCCATCTGCCATTTTTTAGCCCATTTTTCCAGCTGGTCCAAGTCCCTCTGCAGGCTCTGAAAACTTTCCTCACTGTCTACTACACCTCCAATCTTTGTATCATCAGCAAACTTGCTGATCCAATTTACCACATTATCATCCAGATCATTGATATAGATGACAAATAACAATGGACCCAGCACTGATCCCTGTGGCACACCACTAGTCACAGGCCTCCACTCAGAGAAGCAATTCTCTACCACCACTCTCTGGCTTCTTCCATCGAGCCAATGTCTAATCCAATTTACCACCTCTCCATGTATACCTAGTGACTGAATTTTCCTAACTAACCTCCCATGCGGGACCTTGCCAAAGGCCTTACTGAAGTCCATGTAGACAATATCCACTGCCTTCCCTTCATCCACTTTCCTGGTAACCTCCTCGAAAAACTCCAATAGATTGGTCAAACATGACCTACCACGCACAAAGCCATGTTGATTCTCCCTAATAAGTCCCAGTCTATCCAAATGCTTGTAGATTCTGTCTCTTAGTACTCCCTCCAAAAACTTACCTACTACCGACGTTAAACTTACTGGCCTATAATTTCCCGGATTACTTTTCGATCCTTTTTTAAACAACGGAACAACATGAGCCACTCTCCAATCCTCCGGCACCTCACCTGTAGACAGCGACATTTTAAATATTTCAGCCAGGGCCCCCGCAATTTCAACACTAGTCTCCTTCAAGGTCCGAGGGAACACCCTGTCAGGTCCCAGGGATTTATCCACTTTAATTTTCCTCAAGACAGTAAGGACCTCCTCCTTTTCGATCTGTACAGTTTCCATGATCTCACTACTTGTTTCCCTTAATTCCATAGACTTCATGCCAGTTTCCTTAGTAAACACAGATGCAAAAACCTATTTAAGATCTCCCCCATTTCCTTTGGTTCCGCACATAGCCGACCACTCTGATCTTCAAGAGGACCAATTTTATCCCTTACAATCCTTTTGCTCTTAATATACCTGTAAAAACTCTTTGGATTATCCTTCTCTTTTAAATCTTTCTCCTTTCCCCTTAAACCTATGTCCTATAGTTTTAAACTCCCCTGCTCTGGGATGGAAACCCACACAGTTACAAATGGTGCATGCACTGGAAGTCGGGACTGATTGCAGGTCACTGAAACTGAGAAGCCACTTTACCACCCCAAATACCTTACTTTTTCTTTTTTCTTTTTAGGCATCCATTAGTCTCATGAGACCATGGATTTTCACCTGGAAAGATTTCCAGGGCGCAGGCCTGGGCAAGGTTGTATGGAAGACCAGCATTTGCCCATGCTGCAAGTCTCCCCTCTCCATGCCACTGATGTTGTCCAAGGGGAGGGCATTAGGACTCATACAGCTTGGCACCGGTGTCGTCACAGAGCAATGTGTGGTTAAGTGCCTTGCTCAAGGACATAACACGCTGCCTCAGCCAAGGCTCGAACTGGCGAACTTTCAGATCACTAGACGAACGCCTTAACCACTTGGTCATGCACCAACACCCCAATTATACCTATTAGAATACCTATTGCCTACAGTATCCAACTTACATGACAAGTGGCAGTCTTGATAGTCAGTGCAACAAACAGTTAACCATGATTGGTCACAGTTCACAATAATACATTTTGAGCTGCAACTAGTTTCTCACTGGACATGATTCATGAGAGCCAATATTCTTGTCCTGAGACAGAGGCTGGGACAACGAACAGCCCTGATTGAATGAGACCATTTCAATACCCGTGTTTTTGCTCTTCATCATCAGTGAGGCCAAAATCATAAAATCCATAAACATACGAGGAGTCATACAGCCGGGCTAACTCTTTGAATGAATATTAGTTAGTCCCAACCTTGTTCTTCTCATGCTGTCTGGAAATATCTGATTTTTTTTATGTAAGATCAATTCAAGTCAAGTGCTAGTTGCCATAGTGACAAAAAAACTCAGGCTATTTCAAAGCAAAGCAACTGTATTGTCAAATGCAGTGCCCATGCGTAAAGGATCAGAGTGAAAGCCAGACCTGACTGGAGCTCTGTGCCAGTCATTCAGCTACACAACAATAACACCCTTTCAAACAGGTTGCATGTTTCAGGAACCATTCACATGTATAGGTAGTTTTGGTTATGGTGAAGATAGGTTTCAAAGGAATGGAGACAGCCGACCCACACAATATACTTAACTACGCCAACTTAGACTCATTATCTATCTTGGTAGAGAATAACACCAACTGAGACAACCCCTCCTTTTATAAAGCAACAAACAATCTGCTGGAGGATATGTTGTCTGTATCTAGAGCATCAACCACATGCATAGCAGACCAATTGCTATTTTCCTGTATTTGGCATTTAATGTTAGTGATTGTCCAGAATTTGCCACTATCTGGTGAATAAAATTGATAGAATTTTGAATATAGTTCGAGAGAGACAAAGTTCCAAAAGAAAACTAGCTTTTCAAATGTAAGGAGAACCATTGTGAAGTTAAGGGCTCTGCAGAGGTGCAGCTAGTACAGCTGTTGCCTTGTGCTGTAGTGACCCAGGTTTAATCCTGATCTCCAGTGATGCTTGGTTGATTGCACATTCCCCCTGTGACCATATGGGTTCCCCTTGATGTTCCAGTTTCTCCCACATCCCAATAGCATACTGTTTAGCATCACTTTTGTTGGCAGAATGTCAGATGGCAGTGAGGGGGTGTAGAGAAGAGGGATAAATTGGCTGGTGTCACAACAACCTTGCACTTAACATCAGCAAGAGCAAGGAATTGATCGTGGACTCCAGGAGGGGGAAACAGGGAAAATGCACAACGGTCCTCATCGAGGAGTCAGTGGTGGAAAGGGTGAACAGCCTCAAGTTTCTGGGTGTCAGCATCTCACAGGATCTATCCTGGGCCCAACGTATTGATGCAATCACAAGGAAGTCACGTTAGATGCAATATATCATTAGGCAACAAAGTGTTGGAGGAACTCAGCAGGCCAGGCAGCATCTATGGAAAAGAGTACAATCGATGTTTAAGGCTGAGAGCCTTCAGCAGAACTGCTGAAAGGTCTCGGACCAAAACATCAATTTACTCTTTTCCATCATTAACACCTGGCCTGCTGAGTGTGTTGCCTGGATTTCCTGCATCTGCACGTTTTCTCTTGTTTGTGATCAGATTACTTCATTAGGCATTTGAAGAGATATGCTATGTCACAAAGATTAAACTTTTATGCCGGTTTCTGTGGCATGAAAGCGACTGAGAGTATGAGACTCCCCCCCCCCCCCCCAGATAGGACGCCAGTCTATCGCGAGGTTAACCCCCAGCATTTTCGCCGGTACCCATTCTCAGCTGAGTAGGCTGGAGTATTGTGTAGTTAAGTGCCTTGCTCAAGGACACAACTTCTTTTTTTGGAACAACTTCTTCTCTTCCATCATCAGATTTCTGTAAGATCCACGAACACTACTTCGCTATTCCTCTTTATCACTATCTATCTTTTATTATTGTAACATAGTTTTTTTTATGTCTTATTCACATCATATAAGACATTGATAATAAATCTGCTTCTAATTCTGGTAGGTTAATTGACCAATTGCTCCTAGCATGCAAGTCAATGGAAGCATACAGTAAGAGGGGAGGTGAAGGGAACGTGGGGAGATCAAAATAAGATAATTATAAGATAAATGTAAGTCAGTGCTTGATAGTTGGCATGGGAGCAGTATTCTTAAGGGCCTGTTTAAATGCTGAAGGACTCTATGACCCCATGAATGGCCTAAAATTATGTGGGAAACTTCATTAGACAAGAACTGGAAAATTTTTAAAGAAATGTTTAAAAATTCTCTATAAATATATATCCTGTCAAAAAAGCACAGTTCAACAAGAATAAAGATCTATTCATGGAGAAATGAAGTGATTCAGAATGACATTAGTTGAAGATAAGAGGTTTATATTGACAAAAATGTAGTAAGTCAAAAATCTGGGAAGGATATAGTGTGATGGGGTCCTGAATTACCTCTATGAACTGTGCTTTTGGAAAAGAGAGAGAGAGAGAGGTGCCCAACACAAACACCTTGTTAAAAAGAAAGAAAGAGAGAGAGAGAGAGAGGCAAAGACTGCTCACAGCATGTTTATACTTTCTACAAGGATGCTGCCTGCTTGGAAATTCTTACAGAGAGGGAAGGGAGGAGCTGTTTGAAAGACAGTTGGTATTCAGCATGGGGAGATAAATAGAAGGTCAGAGGATAGACCTGGACACACAGTTTTGGACACTGAATGAGCTTTGTTGTGCCCACAGAAAAGGTGGGTTTTGGAGGATCGATCAGGCGGATCGATCAGTGGTTCTCACAGTGTGGAAAAGGGAGTGACCGGTGGGGGGTTATGTGTGCGTCCAACCCTCGCCTCGGTTGATAATTCCACCACAGAAGAACGGCCCCTTTTGTTGTGGTCACAGTCGGTGACTTCTAAAGGATTTCGAAGGACAACGGGAAGATCAATGGCATCAGCTCACCTGAAGACTCAAATCTCTCCCTTTCTCTCTCTCCATCACTACTCAACTCAATACCACAAACTGAACTGAACTTTGCTCATTATCATAAGACTGTATCTATTTACCCTAGACTTGAAGAAGCTTGGTTTTCATATATTTCCACACGTATTTACATATAATCATTGCTAATCTGTTTGATATATCTGCATTTATATTACTGTATTGTGTGGTTACTAATAAATACAACTAGTTAATAGCAATACTGGACTCCAAAGTGTTTTCCATTTCTGCTGGTTCTTTAACCCGTCACGGGGTACGTGACAATAGAAAGCAGCAACAATCAACAAGGAATATCAATGAGGGAGAAAATAAATTGAGAGCAAATTAGAAACAATATTGTGAGAAGAAGTGAACAGCAAAAATAACTGTAGATCCTTTGGAGACATGTAAGTAAAATTGCTATGGAAAATAAAAAAATCGTGGAGACCTTGAATACATACTGGCTTCACTGGAGAGGGTAAATAAATGTAGCAGGAGTGGGGAAGAAGTAAAACCTACATTAAAAATGAGAAACCATAAATGTTATTTCTGTGGAGCAACTACTACTGAAACTCAAGCTCAAAAAATCTAACTGTCCTGATAGCTGTAATCCCAAGTGTCTGAAAGGGTGACTTGCATTGACAATGAAGACGTTAGTGATGATCTTGCAAAATTCTTTAGAATCTGATATTCTCTCAGCAGATTGGAAGACAACAAACAAAACCACAATTTCAGAAAAGGGAGATACAATAGAGGGAACAATATATTGAATGTTGGAGAAAGGCTGAAGATGAAGAGCTGCAAGGTCTGTTGCAGCTCTATAAAACTCTGCCTAGATCGCACTTGGAATATTGTGTTCTTTTCCGATTGCCCCACTATAGGAAAGATATGGAGGCCGTAGAGAGGATACTGAGGAGAATTACCAGGATGCTAACTAGAATAGAGAGCTTATGCCTTATGAGGATACACTGAGTGACCTAGAGCTTTTCACTTTGGAGTGAAGGAGGGTGAAGGTGAGAGGTGACCTGATTGAGGTATACAAAATGAAAAGATGCATACTGTAAATCAAATGGATAGACAGAGATTTTTTTTCCACAGTGGAAATTTTAAGGTGATTGGAAAAAAGTATAAGGGAGGAATTGTCAGAGGTAGGTGAGAGTGGTGGATGTGTTGAAAGCCCTGTCAGTACCTGTGCAGATATCTCTTAATTGGTTCTGCTTTGACAGCTCATTTCCACATTACAACTACTCTTGGTGTGAAAATGTATCTCGGATCCCTTTTAAACCTCCTATCTCTCACCTTACACCAATGCCCTCTAGTTTTAGGCTCCCCTATGATGGGAAACAGACACTGTGGCACTCATAATATTAAATGCCTTTGTCATGTCACCTCTCGGCTTCCTTTGGTCCAGGGACAACAGCCTATTCAGTCTTTCCATATAATTCAAACCCTCCAAACCAAGTAACACCCTTGTGAACCTTTTCTGCACCCTCTCTAGATGAGCCACCTTTCCTGTAGTGTGGTGATATGTTGTCTGAAGTAGTGTCTTAGTTCTGATCAAGAGGGCACTGCCTCCAAATAGAAGGATATCTCTTTGGAACAAAGATTAGAAGGAATATCTTAACCAAATGGTGGTGCATCTGTAGAATTCTTTGCCACTTACAGCTGTGGAGGTGTCAAAAGTTATGGTGAGAAGGCAGGAGAATGGGGTTGAGAGCAATGATAAATCAGC
This sequence comes from Mobula hypostoma, assembly GCF_963921235.1. NCBI lineage: Eukaryota > Metazoa > Chordata > Chondrichthyes > Myliobatiformes > Myliobatidae > Mobula > Mobula hypostoma. The sequence continues at coordinate 22,831,238 of NC_086111.1, forward strand.
AATGCTTAAATGGTGGACCAGACTTGATGGGCCAAATGGCCTAATTCTGCTCCTATCTCTTACAGTCTTAATACAGCTGCAACATGAGGTTGCAGCTCAGTGATAGAAGTGTAAATGGTGATAGAAGTTTTAAGTGATGAATAGCAGAAACATAGAAACATAGAAAACCCACAGCACAATACAGGCCCTTGGGCCCACAATGCTGTGCTGAACATCTGCTTACTTTAGAAAATACCTAGAGTTACCCATAGACCCCTATTTTTCTAAGCTCCATGTACCTATCCATAAGTCTCTTAAAAGACCCTATTGTATTCTCCTCCACCACCATCACCGACACACACTCACCACGCACTGTGTAAAAAAACTTACCGCTGACATCTCCTCTGTACCTACTTCCAAGCACCTTAAAACTGTGCCCTCTCGTATTAGCCATTTCAGCCCTGGGAAAAAGCCTTTGACTATCCACAAGATCAATGCCTCTCATCATCTTATGCACCTCTATCAAGTCACCATTCATCCTCCACCAGTCCAAGGAGAAAAGACCATGTTCACTCAACCTATTCTCATAAGGCATGCTCTCCAATCCAGGCAGCATCCTTGTAAATCTCCTCTGCACCCTTTCTATTGTTTCCACATTCTTCCTGTAGTGAGGTGACCAGAACTGAGCACAGCACTCCAAGTGGGGTTTGATCCGGGTCCTTTAGCAGTAGCATTACCTCTCAGCTCTGAAACTCAATCCCACCGTTGATGAAGGCCAATGCACCGTATGCCTTCTTAACCATAGAGTCAACCTACACAGCAGCTTTGAGTGTCCTATGGACTCAGACCCCAAGATTCCTCTCATCCTCCACATTGCCAGGAGTCTTACCATTAATACTATATCCTGCCATCATATTTGACCTACCAAAATGAACCACCTCACACTTATCTGGGTTGAACTCCATCTGCCACTTCTCAGCCCAGTTTTGCATCCTATCGATGTCCCGCTGTAACCTCTGTCAGCCCTCCACACTAACCACAACACCCCCAACCTTTGTGTCATCAGCAAATTTACTAACCCATCCCTCCACTTCCTCATCCAGGTCATTTATAAAAATCACAAAGAGAAAGGGTCCCAGAACAGATCCCTGAGGCACACCACTGGTCACCGACCTCCATGCAGAATATGACCCGCCTACAACCACTCTTTGCCTTCTGTGAGCAAGCCAATTATCGATCCACAAAGCAAGGTCCCCTTGGATCCCATGCCTCCTTACTTTCTCAATAAGCCTTGCATGGGGTACCTTATGAAATGCCTTGATGAAATCCATATACACTACATCCACTGCTTTATCTTCATCAATGTGTTTAGTCACATCCTCAATGAATTCAATCAGGCTTGTAAGGCACGACCTGCCTTTGACAAAGCCATGTTGACTATTCCTAATCATATTATGCCTCTCCAAATGTTTATAAATCCTGCCTCTCAGGATCTTTTCCATCAACTTACCAACCACTGAAATAAGACTCACTGGTCTATAATTTCCTGGGCTATCTCTGCTCCCTTTCTTGATTAATGGAACAACATCTGCAACCCTCTAATCCACTGGAACCTCTCCCGTCCCCATTGATGATGCAATGATCATCACCAGAAGCTCAGCAATCTCCTCCCTCACCCCCCACAGTAGCCTGGGGTACATCTCATCCAGTCCCGGAGACTTATCCAACTTGACGCTTTGCAAAAGCTCCAGCACATCCTCTTTCTTCATGTCCACATGCTCAAGCTTTTCAATCCACTGTAAGTCATCCCTACAAGCGCCAAGATCCTTTTCTGTAGTGAATACTGAAGTGAAGTATTCATTAAGTACCTCTGCTGTCTCCTCCGGTTCCATACACAGTTTTCCACGGTCACACTTGATTGGTCCTATTCTCTCACGTCTTAACGTGATGGTTGGAGTGTTTAATGCAGAGGCCTGGAAAAGTATTAGAGAATGTCAGAAGTAAGTAAAGGCATCCGTTAGTCTTGTGAGATCATGGATCTGCGCCTGGAAAATCTTCATTCTCCAGGGTGCAGGCCTGGGCAAGGTTATGTGGAAGACCAGCAGTTGCCCAAGCTGCAAGTCTCCCCTCTCCACGACACCGATGTTGTCCAAGGGAAGGGCATTATGACCCATACAGCTTGGCACCAGTGTCGCCACAGAGCACTGTGTGGTTAAGTGCCTTGCTCAAGGACACAACACGCTGCCTTGGCTGGGGCTCGAACTCACGACCTTCAGATCGCTAGTCGAATGCCTTAACCACTTGGCCAGGTGCCCACACAATGCCAGAAGATACAATAAGTATGAAACAGGATACTTGGCTTGTTGATTGCTGTTTGTGTTGTTCTCTGTGATGCATTTGGGTGAGTATCTGAAGTGTTCAGCTCAAGTCAGTTGTTGTGACACTCCTCGATTTTGAATCACAACTAGGGCTACTCTCTGGTTGGCGGGGTAACACTCCATAGTCTGTCTGGATAGCCTCCAACCTAATGGCACAAATATTGATTTCTCAAACTTTGGGTAATTTCTCCTCCTCCCTCCTCTTTCCATTCTCACCCTTTCTCTTCTCCTTACCCATTATCTCCCTCAGGTTCCCCTCAACCTTCCCATTCTCTCACTGTCCTTTTCTATTTCCTCAGCCCTTTACCTCTTCCACCTATCACTTCCTAGCTCCTTACTTCATTCACTCCCCTATTCACCCATCCACCCACCTTCCCCCTTACTTGGATTCACCTATCCCCTGCCAGCCTGTACCCCTTCCTTTGCCCTCACCTGATATCTGACATCTCTCCCTTCCCCTTCCTTTCTCTTGATGAAGGGTCTTGGCCCAAAATTTTGACTGTTTATTCCTCTCCATTGATGCTGCCTAATCTGCTAATTTCTTCCAACAGTCTGTGTCTGTTGCTCTTTAATCTGCAGCATCTTTCAACTAAATCATTACCAATTACTGCAGAGGAATGCTTAAAATGACACAAAGGCAAAATTGCTAGGAGCAACTGTCAATAAAGCTATTTTAAAGCTCTGCTTTAAAGTTTTTAATGGAATGTAACAAAATCAATTCATAAGATTAAACATTTTTCTTTGCATTTTTAATTACTTTAGCCGTAATTAAAATCAGTGATTACTGCTTAGAAATTCATAGGAAATGACAACATGACTATAACTGGAGCTAAAGTGAGGCTTAGCTTCGAGAGAGCATTAGGGACACTGTTCCTTGGAGCAGAGGTGAGATTCATTGTCTCTTTAGCCAATTTGTTAACAACTCTGTTTCTCTCTTACAGATGCCGCCTGAGCTGAAGGAACCCACCACTCTCGATACCAAGCCACTGTCTAAGAAGAAGCATCCAAAGATGCAAACGTTTTCAGCTTCTAGTTCAGATTTTCAGAACGTGGTTTTTCTGGATGTAGTTAAAACCAGGACATATTCTTTCATCAGTAGGATTAAAAGAATCTGAAAGAAACACATAGTATAGTTTTAGGCAATTCAGTGGGATAAAGTTTAACATCAAGATTTTCAGAAGGTGAGATATCTGCTCACAGTACCCCAAAAGCAGTCTGATCAATGCCCTATAAAGCCTCAGCATTACGTCCTTGCTTTTACATTCTTGTCCTCTCAAAATGAATACTAACATTTTGTTTGCCTTCCTTCCTACTGACTCAAGCTGCAAGTTAACCTTTTGGGAACCCTGCATTAGAACTCTTTGCATCTCTGATTTCTGAATTCACTCCATGTTTAGAAAATAATCAGGGGAGAGGATACAGTTAAACAATGTATTTCCTCTTAAGTTTCAGTCACAGGATAAAATTCCTCAACAAAATTATCTGGGATGTAAGTAAATATCCACTCTGTGGCCACATTAAAAGATATATCTGCTCATTAATGCATATATCAAATTAGCCAATCATGTGGCAGCAACTCAATGCATAAGAGCATGCAGACATGGTCAAGAGGTTCAGTTGGTGTTCAGACCAAACATTAGAATGGGAAGAAATATAATCTAAACATGAGGAAATCTGCAGATGCTGGAAATTCAAGCAACACACACAAAGAATACTGGTGAACGCAGCAGGCCAGGCAGCATCTATAGGAAGAGGTACAGTCGAACTTTCGGGCCGAGACTCTACGTTAGGACTAACTGATAGTATAATCTAAGTGACTTTGACCACACAATGATTGTTGGTGACAGATGGCTGGTTTGAGTATCTCAGAAACTGCTGATCTCCTGGAATTTTTGTGCACAACAGTCTGTAGAGTTTACAGAGAATGGTGTGAAAAACAAGTCAACGGCAGTTCTGTGGGAAAAAAGTGCCTGGTTAATGAGAGGTCAGAGGAGAATGACCAGACTGGTTCGAGCTGACAGGAAGACAACAGTAACTCAAATAACCATGTGTTCCAACAGTGGTGTGCAGAAAACATCTCTGAATGCACATGTTGAACTCTGAAGTGGATGGGCTACAACAGCAGAAGACTCAACACTCAGTGGCCACATAATTAGGTACCGCATCTACAGTATGCTGTAATTCAAATAAAAACTTGCAGCTTTCCCTTAGACTTCTGTTCAATTATAATGGTGTTGGCATCAGATGCATGGGAATTAATAGTTCCATTCTAAGCAAAATTCTCCAACCAGGAAGGTTAAGTTAGAACAAGGAAGATACTAATTGTAGGTAAAATGAGATAGGACCTCTTTCATCCAACAGGTAATAGGCTGAGTCAGTGATTCTCAATGGGGGTGGTTACATGTCCTAAAGGGACGTTAGGGGAAATAGAAGTCATCAGGGGGCGTTCAAGACTCTTGGGAAGGGGTGGTAAGTGGCACCCTAACTTGAGACATGAGACCTGACTGACTGTTAATAGAGCAGGCACTTTCAAAGAAAAAAATTATGAGGCACTAGAACACAGGAAGAGCCGTGGCTTTGCAGCATGAGCACCAGTTGTCACAACACGACTGAAACTTGGCAATCTCATCCGCCCTTACCAACCAAACAGACATTATTGAGGATGCGTAAATTAGCAACCCGGATGCCCAACAGTTCCCCTTGACTTGCGGCATGGAACAAGTTCATGCAATTTAACAGTTGGTAAGTCAAGTACACTCTCTCAACTTTCTCTACAGATCTATGGAAAACAGGTAGCGCAACAGAACAGCACTGGCCAGAACCAAACAGTGAAATAGAGCCAACCAGTGAACCTGCTGACCCCGAGGATCCCTCCTGAGGTGTCCAAAGCAAACTGAGCTTCATATGTGTAGCCAAGGATCATTGGTGGGGATTATGAGACTACGTGATTGGTCAATCGTGCTAACTGCAGTAGTATAAAGATGGCTTGCTGAACACCAGCTCTATCCCGACTAACATTCGGATTCCAATCTGAATCCTCATCAACGTAGTTTTCACTGTTGTGATCGTCTTCATCTTCGCCTCACCATCCTTTGCATACCGCTACATCGTTCCATTCATGTCAACTCGCTGTCTTCATCACCATCCAATAGGCATTCCCAGTTTGTGTTAATTGTTTATTTTAATTCAGTCTTGTTAATGATGGATAAATATGTACAGTGCGATCTCTGAGTCTGAAGAGTGTAAAGCCTTGAATTCTAATCCTGCTAAGAAACAGAAACTGCAGAAAGTGCGTCAATATAATGTTACACACCTGGAGTATGGTTTTATTCCATTTCCATCAGATCAGCGACACCCCATGTGTCTTACTTGTAATACTATGCAGTCTAATGAAGCCATGAAACATCAAAATTGCAGGAACACTTCCATAAAGGACAGCCTGAAAAGGCTACTTATGGTATTATTCAGTTCCAAAAGATGAAAGAAGGATTTGAAAAGCCTTGCACACTTAAGTCATTTGCCAAGAAAGCTAAAAATGACCTTGATCGTGGTCTCATTTCTTCTTATAACATTTCTAAAATGATAGCAAAGTGAGGAAAATCTCATACAATTGGTGAAAGATTAATAACTTCTGCACTCAAAAACTTCTGTAGATGAACTGTGGAGCGATTCTGACAGGCTGCATCACTGTCTGGTATGGGGGGTGGGGCTACTGCACAGGACTGAAAGAAGCTGCAGAGGGTTGTAAATTTAATTAGCTCCATCTTGGATACCAGCCTACGAAGTGCCCAGGACACCTTCAAGGAGCGGTGTCTCAGAAATGCAGCGTCCATTATTAAGGACCCCCAGCACCCAGGGCATGCCCTTTTCTCACTGTTACCATCAGGTAGGAAGTACAGAAGCCTGAAGGCACACACTCAGCGATTCAGGAACAGCTTCTTCCCCTCTGCCATTCGATTCGTAAATGGACATTGAACCCGTGAACACTACCTCACTTTTTCAGTATATATTATTTGTTTTTGCACTATTTTTAATCTCTAATATACATCTACTGTAATTTATTTATTTATTTTTCTTCGATATGTATTGCATTGAACTGCTGCTGCTATGTTAACAAATTTCACGACACATGCCGGTGATAATAAACCTGATTTGATTCTGAATCAGAAGTGCTCTCCACTGTTCTCAAAATGGATACCAGTATTTCAAAATCAATTCCTCTGAATAATGACTCTGTAGATCATTGTATTGACAAAATGAGTGAAGTGATTGAGTATCAACTATGCATCATCATCATCATCATCATCATCGTCATCATCAGGTGCCGTGCCCAGTTTGAGCTTTGACTGTCATGGCCCACACACTCCTGTCTCGGGTCAAGTGGATCAATTCATTGGTATTCATTTCTAGTTCTCTGGCTGCTGTCTCAACTATGCACAGAGCTACAAAAAGCAGAATTTGGGATAAAACTGGGTGAGTGCGCGAGACCACGAGGCACTGCTAATGGCATATGTACAGTTTATCAAAAATGGAAAAGTTTATGAAGAAATTCTCTTTTGTAGAAAGTTTAAAAGCAAATATCAACAGAGAATCAATTTATGATAAGCTCAAATTGTATATTGAGGATAAAAGTATTCCTGTTAGGAACATGATTTCATGTGCAGCAGATGGAGCACCATATGTGACAGGTTGCCATGCTAGTTTATGGCACTTAAGAAAAAAGAACTTCCAAGTCTGTTTGCAATCCTTTGTGTAATTCATTGTCAACATCTCACAGCCAAAAACCTCAGACAGCGACTTTTTTTACAAGCGTGACTCTTGTAATATCTGCTATCAACAAAATTAAAGCTCATCCATTAAACAGGATATTCCACCAGTTATGCCAAGATAACGATAAAGCGTTTGAACACTTGCTTCTTCACACTGAAGTGTGTTGGCTGCCAAATAGCTGCTGCTTAAAATGTTTCTTTGATCTTTCTGACATTGTGGTTGAATTGCTCAAGATTGACAAGAGTTTGGGAAACGAGATTCAACTTCTACATGGAGATATGGCATACCCAGCTGATCTGTAGGACAAAATTAAAATTCTAAAAATGAAACTGCAGGTTGCAAATTTTGATTCAATCCAGGCAAAAGCAGCAGTGTCTACTCTTAATTAGAAAATTGGAAATATATAAACAAAATATTGGGAGAAATTTTTTTTCTCAGTTCCCCTGCATGGAAAGCATGGCACTCTCTTTCACAGATGGTGATTTGCAAGAGTACTGCTTACACCTACAGTCACCAAAGAGGGATTTTCAGAATTGATTCAAGAATTTGATCTTGAAATTCTGGACTGGGCAATTAACCCATTTCTTTGCAAGGTGGAAGAACAGGAAGAGAGCTTGCAAGAAGAAATTATCAAATTTCAGAATGATGAAGAAGCAAAAATGCTTTTCAAAAATGTCGGATTTTGTGGTATGTAGCCACACTGTCATACGAAGTTTCCTGGTCTTTGGAGATGAGCCAAACTGATCATCTGGTAGCTGTTCCTGAATCACTGTATGTGTGCCTTCAGGCTTCTGTACCTCCTACCTGATCATCAATCTGAGCCAAACAAAAAATGCTGGTGAACACAGCAGGTCAGGCGGCATCTATAGGAAGAGGTACAGTCAACGTTTCAGGCTGAGACCGAAGGGTCTCGGCCTGAAACGTCGACTGTACCTCTTGCTTTAGGGAATCATTTTTTGTTCTTGATTCTCATAAAATGAACATGGATTGAAAATAAGTAATTATTGACTTTTTATCTTTCAAATTTTAACCAATACAAAGTCATAAAAAAAAGCCCTGAGGCCCTGCAAAATAATGATTCTTCATTTGTTTTCCTGATAGAATTTTGCTCAAGCAATGCTGAATTTACATTTTCATTTATTTTGCTTTAAGAATGCCACACATCCCTTTCAAAATTCATACACGGATTACATGTCTGTCTGTGAGCTGGACCAGTCATCTGGGAGACTAAGGTGGCTGGGTGATAAAGCCCAGAAGGATGAAGGCACACATGGAACTAGAACAAAGGGCAGACTGCAATTACACAGGGGGAGATGCAGATTTTGTGTGAGAAAAACTTCAAATAAAGCTTGGGCTTGTCTGCAGTTGCTGTGAAGCTGACTTCAATTTAGTGGCGTTTTGAAAGTTGTTACTTTTGAAACTACTGAAAATATTAATTTTGTCAAATACAACGTTTGTACTAATAAAAACTGGAAATACTTCCCACAAGCTGAAGCAAAAATAAATTTCGAAAAATTCAAGCATTTGGGAAACAAACACCTGCAGTCTTGCCAGGCAGCATCTCTAGGAAGAGGTACAGTCAACGTCCGCCAGAAAAAGCAGGATCTCCCAGTGGCCACACATTTTAATTCCACGTCCCATTCCCATTCTGCTCTGTCCATCCACGGCCTCCTCTACTGTAAAGATGAAGCCACACTCAGGTTGGAGGAACAACACCTTATATTCCATCTGGGTAGCCTTCAACCTGATAGCAGGAACATTGACTTCTCTAACTTCTGCTAATGCCCCACCTCCTCCTCGTACCCCGTCCCTTATTTATTTATATACACACATTCTTTTTCTCTCTCTCTCCTTTTTCTCCCTCTGTCCCTCTGACTATACCCCTTGCCCATCCTCTGGGCTTTTTTCCCCCCTCCCCCTTTTCTTTCTCCCTAGGCCTCCTGTCCCATGATCCTCTCATATCACTTTTCCCAATCGACTGTCCAGCTCTTGGCTCCATCCCTCCCCCTCCTGTCTTCTCCTATCATTTTGGATCTCCCCCTCCCCCTCCCACTTTCAAATCTCTTACTAGCTCTTCTTTCAGTTAGACCTGACGAAGGGTCTCGGCCCGAAACGTCGACTGTACCTCTTCCTAGAGATGCTGCCTGGCCTGCTGCATTCACCAGCAACTATTTTGTGTGTTGCTTGAAATTCCAGCATCTGCAGATTTCCTTATGACCTGCAGTCATTTCTCTTCCACTGGCATCCATCCTCAGCCATATGGATTCTGAGCGGTATAGTGGGTCGAGCCACAGTCTCACAGCACTGTAGCACTGGAGACCAGCATTTAATTCTGTCATCAGGCAATCCATATCACCAAATAAGACTATAAGACATAGTAGCAGAATTAGGCCATTCAGCCCATCAAGTCTTCTCTGCCATTTCATCATGGCTGGTTCCCTCTCAACCTCATTCTCCTGCCTTCTCCCCATAACCTTTCATGCTCTGACAAATGAAGAACCAATCAAGCTCCAATGCACCCAGTGACCTGGCCTCCACAGCCGCTTGTGGCAACATATTCAACAGCTTTGCCACATTCTGGTGAAAGTTCGTCCTCATCTCTGTTCTAAATTGACATCTCTCTATTTTGAGGCCGTGCCTGCTGATCCTAGACTCCCCCAACCAAACGAAACTTCCTCTTCACACCCACTCTATCCACACCCTTCAACATTCGATAGGTTTCAATGAGACCCTCGCCCCTCATTCTTCTAAATTCTAGCGAGTCTGGCCCAGAGCCTTCAACTGCTGCTCATATGATAACCCTTTCATTCCTGGAATCATTCTTGTGAACGTACTCTGAACCTCTCCAGTGTCAGCACATCCTTTCTTAAATAAGGGGCCCAGAACTGCTCACAATGCCTTTACAGCCTCAGCATTACATTCTTGCTTTTATATACTAATCCTCTTGAAATTAATGCTAAAATTGCATTCACCTTCCTCATCAGCAATTCAAGGTGCAATTTAATCTTTAGAGAACCCTGCAGAAGGACTCCCAAGTCCTGTTGCACCTCAGGTTTATTTATAATTGTTTCCCCATCTAGAAAAAAGTCTATGCTTTTATTCCCTCTACCGAAGTGCATGACTATACACTTCCTGACACTATATTCATCTGCCACCTCTTTGCCCATTCTCCTATCCTAAGTCCTTCCACAGCTTCTCTGCTTCCTCAAAGCTACCTACCTCTCCACCTATCTTTATTTTGTCACGTACCCTGTGCTGGGTTAAAGAATCAGCAGATATGGAAAACACTTTGGAGTCCAGTATTGCTATTAATGGTATTTATTAGTAACTATGCAATACAGTAACATAAATGCAGATATATCAAACAGGTTAGCAATGATTATATATAAGTAAGTGTGGAAATATATGAAAACCAAGCTTGTTCAAGTCTCGGGGTAAATAGATAGTCTTACGATGGTGAGTAAAGTTCAGTTCAGTTCATGGTATTGTGTTGAGTAGTGATGGAGAGAGAGAGAGAGAGGGAGAGATTTGAGTCTTCAGGTGAGCTGAAGCCATCGATCTTCCCGTTGTCCTCCAAAATCCTTCAGAAGTCTTCGACTGTGACCACCACAAAGGGGACCATTCTTCTGTGGTGGAATTATCAACCCAGGCGAGGGTTGGACACGCACATAACTCCCCACCGGTCACTCCCTTTTCACACTGTGAGAGCCACTGATCGATCAGCCTGATCAATCCTCCAAAACCCACCTTCTCTGTGGGCACAACAAAGCTCATTCAGTGTCCAAAACCATGTGTCTCCGGGTCTAACAGCTGACCTTCTGTTTATCTCACCGTGCTGAATACTAGCTGTCCATCAAGCAGCTCCTCCCTTCCGTCTCTGTAAGAACTTAGAAGCTGCTAGTGTCTTTGTAGAAAGTATAAACAAACTGTGAGCAGTCTTTGCCTCTCTCTCTCTTTCTTTCTCTCTTATTAACAAGGTGTCTGGTGTTGAACAACTCTCTCTCTCTCTTTTCAGAAGCACAGTTCTTAGGGGTAATTCAGGACCCCGTCACAGTTTCATCTGCAATCTTGGCCATAAAACCAAACCATCAATTCCATCATCCAAATCATTGAAATAGAATGTGAAAAGAAGCGGTTCCAATACCAACCTTGTGGAACGCCATTAGTCATTGGCAGCTAACTAGAAAAGGCTCCCTTTATTACCACTCTTTGCCTCCTACCAATCAGCCAATGCTCTATCTATGCAAGTATCTTTCCTGTAAAACCCTGGGCTCTTATCTTGCTTAGCAGCCTCATGTGTGGCACTTTGTGAAAGGCCTTCTGAAAATCCAAGTATACAATATCTACTGATTCTCCTTTGTTTATCTTGCTTGTCATTTCTTAAAAGAATTCCAACAGATCTGTCAGGCAAGATTTTCCATTAAGGAAACCATGCTGACTTTGGCTTATTTTGTCATGTGCCTCCAAGTACCCTGAAACCACATCTTTGACAATAAAATCCAACATCTTCCCAACCACTGAGGTCAGTGCAACTGGCCTATAACACCCACAAAATGCTGGAGGAGCTCAGCAGGCCAGGCAGCATCTACAAAAAAGAGTATAGTTGACGTTTTGGGCTGAGACCCTTCCTGAGAACCGGCCTGCTGAGTTCCTCAGGCATTTTGTGTGCGTTGCTTGGATTTCAAGCATCTGCAGATTTTCCCTTGCTTGTAATTGGCCTATAATTTTCTTTCTTTTACCTCCCTGCCTTCTTGAACAATGGAGTAACATTTTCAATTTTCCACTTCTCCAGAACCATACCAGACTCTATTGATTCTTCAAAGATGATTACTAAGGCCTCCACAATCTCTTCAGTTAGCTCTTTCAGAACCCTGGGGTGTAGTCCATCAGGTCCAGATAGCAACTGCACCCACTTCTGTCTCCTGATACTCGAACCTCCAGCATACTACTAGCATCTTCCACAATGAAGATTGATGCAAAATATTTATTCAGTTCGTCCATCATTTACTATCTCTTCAGCACCATTTTCCAGTGGTCCAATATCTACTCTCGCATTTCTTTTACTCTATATATTTGAAAAAAAACTTTGGGTTTCACTTCTGATATTGTTGTCTAGCTTCCCTTTATATTTAAATAATACACAGAAAATGCTGGAGGAACTCAGCAGCTCAGGTAGCAGCTATGGAAAAGAGTAAGCAGTCGATGTTTCAAGCCAAGACCCTTCATCAGGACTGGGAAAAAGGAGATTAGAAGTTAGAGTAAGAAGGTGGGGGTAGGAGAGGAAGAAGTACAAGGTGGTAGGTGATAGGTGAAGTAAAGAATTGGGATGTCCATTTGTGAAAGAAATAATGGGCTTGAGAAGGGGGAATCTGATAGGAGAGGACAGAAGGCTATTGAAGAAAGGGAAGGAAGAAGAGCTCCAGAGGGAGCTGATGGACAGGCAAGGACAGAGGGGAATGGGAAATGGTGAAGGAGAAGACCGGGGGGGGGGGGAATAATTACTGAAAGTTCAAGAAATAGATGTTCATGTCATCAGGTTGGAGGCTACCCAGAAGGAAAATAAGATGTTGCTCCTCCAGCCTGCGTGTGGCTTCATTGCAGCAGTCGAGGAGGCCATGGACTGACATGTCAGAATGGGAATAGGAAGTGGAATTAACATAGGCAGTCACCAGGAGATCTCGCTTTTTCTGGCAGACAGAGTGTAGGCGCTCCATGAAGCAGTCTCCCAATCTACGTCGGATCTCACCGATATACAGGAGGCCACACTGGGAGCACCAGATACAATAGACGACCCCAACAGACTCAGAGGTGAAGTGTCACCTCACCTGGAAGGACTGTTTGGGGCACAGAATGGTAGTGAGAGAGATGTAGGGGCAGGTGTGGCACTTGTTGTGCTTGCAATAAATGACAGGAGGGAGATCAGTGGGGAAGGATGAATGGACAAGAGAGTCACATAGGGAGCATTCCCTGCTGAAAATGGAAAGTGGGGGATGTGGTTAGATGTTCTTGGATGGAGGTGCCGGAGTTTACAGAGAATTATGTGCTGGACACAGAGGCTGATTGGGTGGTAAGTGAGGCAAGAAGAACCCGACCCCTGGTGTGGTGGTGGAAGGATGTGGTATGTGCATGAAATGGAAGAAATGTGGGTGAGGGTAGCAGGCAGCATTAATGGTGGAGGATAGAAAGCCTGTTTCTTTGCAGGAGGACATCACATTAATTCTGGAATGAAAAGTCTTTTCCTGAGTGCAGATTCGGTGGAGACAGAGGAATTGAGAGAAGGGGGATGGCATTTTTGCAAGTGACAGTGTGGGAAGAGGTATCGTCCAGGTAGCTGTGAGAACCGGTGGGTTTATAAAAGAGATCAGTGAATAAAATGTCTCCAGAGACGGAGACAGAGACAGAGAGATCAAGGAAGGGAAGGGAGGTGTTGTAAATTTGAGGGCAAGTTGGAGACAAAGTTGATGAAGTAGACGAGCTCAGCATGGGTGCAGGAAGCAGCACCAATGCAGCTGTCGATGCAGTGTTGGGGAGTGATACCAGTGTAGGCTTGGAGCATAGACTGTTCCATGTAGCCGACAAAAAGGCAGGCTTAGCTGGAACCCATGCGAGTACCCATAGCTACACCTTTTGTTTGAATGAAGTGGGAGGAGCTAAAGGAGAAATTATCGAAAGTGAGGACCAGTTCCACCAAATGGAGGAGTGTGGTAGTGGAAGGGAACTGGTTGGTTCTGATGTCCAGAAAGAAGGGGAGGGCTTTGAGGCCTTCCTGGTGGGGGGATGGAGGTGTACAGGGACTGGACATCCTTAGTCAAAATAAGATGATCAGGGCCAGGGAACTTGAAGTCTTTGAAAAGATCAGAAGCGTGTGAAGTGTCACGGATGTAGGTCGCAAGGGACTGAACCAGCGAGCCAAAACAGAGTCAAGGTATGCAGATATAAATCTGGTGGGGCAGGAATGAGCAGAAACAATGAGTCTACCTGGACAGGCAAGATTATGGATCTTGGGAAGGAGGTATATATGGGAGCTGTGGGGTAAGGGAACTATGAGAGTGGTGGCAATGGAAGGATGAACCCTAGAGTTAATAAAGTCTTCATTTTCCTTCATATTTCATCTTTTCCCCCCTTATGCTTTTTTTAGTTGCCTTTTGTTTTTTTTTGATTTCCCAATCCTCTAACTTCCCACTAATTTTTGCTCTATTATATGCCCTCTCTTTTGCTTTTATGTTGGCTTTGACTTCCCTTGCATCATCCTGCCTGTAGAACACCTCTTCTTCTTTGGGATGTATCTATCCTGTGCCTTCCGAATTTCTCCCAGAAATTCCAGCCATTGCTGCTGTGTCATCCCTGCTAGTGTCCCCTTTCAATCAACTTTGACCAACTTCTCCTTCATGCTTCTATAACCCCCTTTACCCCACAGTAATACTGATACATCTCACTTTAGCTTCTGCCTCTCAAATTGCAGGGTGAATTCTATCATATTATGATTACTGTTTCCTAATGGTTCCATCACCTTAAGCTCACTGATCATATCTGGATTATTACACATCCAGTCCAGAACTGCTGACCCCCTAGTGGGCTCAACCACAAACTGCTCCAAAAAGCCATTATGGAGGCATTCCAGAAATTCTCTCTTGATTTTCCCAATTTATCTGCATTTTGAAATCACCTATGATTAATGTAACATTGTCTTCTTGGCATGCTTTTCCTGTCTCCCGCCGTAATTTGTAGACCACACAATTTCCCTGCATGGGTTTCCTCCCACATGCCAAAGGTGTGTGGATTAGCAGGTTAACTGACCATTGTAAATTTCCCCTTGTGTGTAAGTGAGTGATAGCAATTGGGCTGATGAGAATATGGAAAGAATAAAAGAAATAGGATTAATTTAGGATTTGTGAAATTAGTGGCTGCCAGTTCCGGATTCTTAATGGACTGAATTGCCTGTTTCAATGCTGTACCACTTTACATGGTCTCCCTTTCATCCCCTTGATGGACAACCTCTTCTGTATAGTAATGAAGTCATCTGGAAGACATCTCCCTTTTCACTCTTAAATATTAAATACTTCTCCAGCCTGCTGGGAATACTCCACTACCTGTATGTAAGCTGTTTTACTGCATCTATTTCATTGTCTGACAATAGCTGCAGGTTCCTGGACAACCTACACTGTCGGTTTCAACACACTACAAAACAGAGGCAGCAAGACAGCAGAGCAAGAGCTGGTATCTGGGGAATCTGCAAGCTTGCTGGAAATATCAGCCCTGCAGCTAAGATGACCTATCATCTGGAAGGCAAGTGGTGAGCGCTCACTGTCTCAAGCTTTCGCCTTGGCAGCTCTTGCTATGATTTGCTACTCTAATGGGATTACTTGTGTTTCTTTAGTTTCATCATTATAGAGAGCACGCTGGGCCCTGGGTACAGGTGCTGTTGACATCTTAAATCTAATGCACTTGTTGTGATATGAAGGACGAGTCTGCACTTTGTAAACCAATCCCAATATCCAGGCTTTTCCTCTCCTAACTCCACCTGGAATACTTATGACAGCCACTCTGGGCCAACACATGGAATTTGCTTTGTCCCTGCAACTGCAGAATAGTAATAGCTTGTTTGTATCAGTTGATTTTATTGCAAGGTTGTTGTATACAAGACCGAGATCATAGTTCACTGTGATCACTGTAGATCAGTCTGTTATGACATCATCCACTAGCTAGTATAAGCAGTGTCATATTTTTGAACTTTCTGCACCATGGTCCTTACCATCAATTCTAAAACAGAAGCACCACCAGTGAAGACATCCATCAAACAAGGTTGCATCAATGTCTCAACAGTTACCTCAGTCTCCCTCGCTGCAATGTTGCATCACGCCTCCCACAGACTTAGACCATAAGACACAGGAGCAGAAGTAGGCCATTGGGCCCATCGAGTCTGCTCCGCTATTCAGTCACGGCCTGATCCAATTCTTCCGGTCATACTCACTCCCCTGCCTTCATCCCATACCCTTTGATGCCCTAGCTAATCAAGAAACTATCTATCTCTGCATTAAATACACCCAATGACTTGGCCTTCACAGCCGCTTGTGGCAACAAATTCCACAGATTTACCACCCTCCGACTAAAGTAATCTCTCTGCATCTCAGTTCTAAATGGATGTCTTTCAATCCTGAAGTTGTGCCGTCTTATCCTAGAATCCCCTACTATGGGAAATAACTTTGCCATCCCTAATCTGTTCAGACCTTCTAACATTTGGAATGTTTCTATGAGATCCCCCTTCATTCTCCTGAACTCCAGGGAATACAACCCAAGAGCTGTCAGACGTTCCTCATACAGTAACCGTTTCATTCCTGGAATCATTCTTGTGAATCTTCTCTGAACCCTATCCAATGCCAGAATATCCTTTCTAATTTAAGGAGCCCAAAACTGCACACAATACTCCTAGTGTGGTCTCACAAGTGCCTTATAGAGCCTCAACATCACATCCCTGCTCTTATATTCTATACCTGTAGAAGTGAATGCCGACATTGCAGTTGCCTTCTTCGCAACTGATTCAAATTGGAGGTTAATCTTTAGGGTATCCTGCACAAGGAATCCCAAGCCTCTTTGGATCTCTGCATTTTGAATTCTCTCCCCATCTAAATAAGTCTGCCTACTTATTTCTTCCACCAAAGTGCATGACCTTAAACTTTCCAACATTATATTTCATTTGCCACTTCTTTGCACATTCACCTAAACTATGTAAGTCTCCTTGCAGGCTCTCTGTTTCCTCAACACTACCTGCTCCTCCACCTATCTTTGCATCATTGCCTTAGCCACAAATCCATTAACACAGTAGTCCAAATCATTGACATACATCGTAAAAAGCAGCGATCCCAACACTGACCCCTGTGGAACTCCACTGGTAACCAGCAGCCAGACATAATAGGATCCCCTTATTCCCACTCTCTGTTTTCTGCCGATCAGCCAATGCTCCACCCACGCTAGTAACTTCCCTCATGTGCGGCACCTTGTCAAAGGCCTTCTGAAAATCCAAGTACACCACGACTACTGTATCTCCTTTGTCTACCCTGCTTGTAATTTCCTCAAAGAACTGAATGGTTTGTCAGTTTGTCAGGCAGAATTTTCTTTTCAGGAAACCATGCTGACTTTGGCCTATCTTGTCATGTGCCTCCAGGTACTCCGTAATCTCATCCCTAACAATTGATTCCAACAACTTCCCAACCACTGATGTTAGGCTAACAGGTCAATAGTTTCCTTTCTGCTGCCTCCCAGCCTTAAATAGCGGAGAAACATTTTCAATTTTCTAGTCATCCGGTACAATGCCAGAATCTATTGATTCTTGAAAGATCATTGTTAATGCCTCCGCAATCTCTCCAGCTACTTCCTTCAGAACCCGAGGGCGCATTCTATCAGGTCCAGGGAATTTATCCACCCTGATACCATTAACCTTCCTGAGCACCTTCTCAGTCGTAATTTTCAAGCACAAGCTTCACTTCCCTGATACTCTTGAATGTCTGGTATACTGCAGACGTCTTCCATTGCAAAGCTTGATGTAAAATACGCATTCAGTTCCTCTGCCATCTCTGCGTCTCTCATTAAGAACTCTCCAGCGCCATTTTATATTGGTCTTATATCTACCCTTGACTCTCTTTTACCCTTTATATAGTCATAGTCATAGTCATACTTTATTGATCCCAGGGGAAATTGGTTTTTGTTACAGTTGCACCATAAATAATTAAATAGTAATAAAACCATAAATAGTTAAATAGTAATATGTAAATTATGTCAGGAATTAAGTCCAGGACCAGCCTATTGGCTTGGGGTGTCTGACCCTCCAAGGGAAGAGTTGTAAAGTTTGATGGCCACAGGCAGGAATGACTTCCTATGACACTCTTTGTTGAATCTCGGTGGAATGAGTCTCTGGCTGAACGTATTCCTGTGCCCAACCAGTACATTATGTAGTGGATGGCATGCAACTTGGACAGCATCCTCTTTTCGGACACCACCGTCAGAGAGTCCAGCTCCATCCCCACAACATCACTAGCCTTACGAATGAGTTTGTTGATCCTGTAGGTGTCTGCTACCCTCAGCCTGCTGCCCCAGCACACAACAGCAAACATGATAGTACTGGCCACCACAGACTCGTAGAACATCCTCAGCATCTTCCGGCAGATGCTAAAGGACCTCAGTCTCTTCAGGAAATAGAGACGGCTCTAACCCTTCTTGTAGACAGCCTCAGTGTTCTTTGACCAGTCCAGTTTATTGTCAATTCATATCCCCAGGTATCTGTAATCCTCCACCATGTCCACACTGACCCCCTGGATGGAAACAGGGGTCACTGGTACCTTAGCTCTCCTCAGGTCTATCACCAGCTCCTTAGTCTTTTTCACATTAAGCTGCAGATAATTCTGCTCACACCATGTGACAAAGTTTCCTACCGTAGCCCTGTACTCAGCCTCATCTGCCTTGCTGATGCATCCAACTATGGCAGAGTCATCAGAAAACTTCTGAAGATGACAAGGCTCTGTGCAGTAGTTGAAGTACGAGGTGTAAATGGTGAAGAGAAAGGGAGACAAGACAGTCCTCTGTGGAGCCCCAGTGCTGCTGATCACTCTGCCCGACACACAGTGTTGCAAGCACATGTACTGTGGTCTGCCAGTCAGGTAATCAAGAATCCATGACACCAGGAAAGCATCCACCTGCATCGTTGTTAGCTTCTCCCCCAGCAGAGCAGGGCAGATGGTGTTGAACCACTGGAGAAGTGAAAAAACATGACCCTCACAGTGCTCGCTGGCTTGTCCTGGTGGGCGTAGACACGGTTCATACTTAAAAAAGCTTTTAGTATATTAGTCACCAGCTTCCTTCATAATTCATCTTTTCCTTCCTAATGACCTTCTTAGTTTCCTTCTCCAAGTTTTTAAAAGCATCCCAATCTCTATCTTCCCACTAGCTCTGGCTTCCTTGTATGCCCTCTCTTTTGCTTTTATTTTGGTTTTGACTACACTTGTCAGCCACGGTAGTGTCCTTCTTCCCTTTGAAAATTTCTTATTTGGAATATATGTCTTGCATTTCCCTCATCTTTCACAGAAACTCCAGCCATTGCTGCTCTGCTGTCCTTCCTGCAAATGTCCCTTTCCAGTCAACTTTGCCAGTTCCCCTCGCATGCTATTGTAACTTCCTTTATTCCACTGAAATACCGACACATTGGATTTTATTTTTCCCTCTCAGATTTCAATTTGAACTCGCTCATATTGTGATCACAGTTCCCTAAGGGTTTCTTAACCCTAAGCTCTCTTACCACCTCCGGATCATTGCCCAACACCCAATCCATCACAGCCAACCCCCTAGTGGGCTCAACAACAAGCTGTTCTAAAAAGCCATCCCTTAGACATTCTACAAATTCTCTCTCTTGAGGTCCAGTACTGACCTGGTTTTCCCAATCCACTTTCATGTTAAAATACCCATGGACTATCATGACATTGTCTTTCTGACACACCTTTTCTATCTCCTGCTGTAATTTGTAATCCACATCCCAGCTGCTGTTTGGAGGCCTCTATACAACTGCCATTGGGGTCCTTTCCCCTTGCCGTTTCTTAACCCAACCCATAGGCACTCTATACCTTCCAATCCTGTGTTATCACTTTCTAATGATTTAATATTATTTCTTATACACAGAGGCACACCACCCTCTCTGCCGACTAACCTATCTTTCTGATACACTGTATATCCTTGGATGTTCGGCTCCCAATGGCAGCCACCCTTTAGCCAAGTTTCAGAGATGGCCACAACGTCATACTTGCCAATCTGTAGCTGAATTTCAAGATCATCCATTTTATTCCTTATGCTACGTGCATTTAAATATAACACTCTCAGTCCAGTATTTGTTGCTTTCAGTTTTAACTGCACCATACTCTATTCAATGGCTGTGATTAAGCCTCATCTCCTGCCTGTTCTTTCTATAATCTCTGTTGCATGTTATTTTTGATTTATTTCTGTTTCCTCCTCCTCAACCCTGTCACTCCGGTTCCCATCCCCCTGCCAAATTAGTTTAAATCCTCCCTAACAGCTCTATTAAATGTGCCCGCTAGGATATTGGACCCGTTTGGGTTGAGGTGTAATCCATCCTTTTTGTACAGGTCGTACCTCCCTCATGGGCACGTGGCCAAGTGGTTAAGGCATTGGACTAGCTACCTGAAGGTCGTGAGTTCGAGCCCCAGCCAAGAAAATGTGTTGTGTCCTTGAGCAAGGCACTTAATCACACATTGCTCTGCGACGACACTGGTGCCAAGCTGTATGGGTCCTAATGCCCTTCCCTTGGACAACATAAGTGTCGTGGAGAGGGGAGACTTGCAGCATGGGCAACTGCCGGTCTTCCATACAACCCTGCCCAGGCCTGCACCCTGGAGAGTGAAGGCTTTCCAGGCGCAGATCTATGGTCTCGCAAGACTAACGGATGCCTCCAAGACCTCCCTCAGAAGAGGTCCCAATAATGCAGGAATCTGAAGCCCTGCCCCCTACATCAGCCTCTTAGCCACACTCAATCATGCACTCGTTAGCATGTGGCACAGGCAGCAATCCTGAGATTACTACCCTAGAGGTCCTGCTTTTCAGCTTCCTACCTAACTCCCTTAATTCTCTCTTCAGGACCTCCTCTCTTTTTCTACCTATGTCATTGTTACCAATGTGTACCAAGACTTCTGGCTGTTCACCCCCTCCCTTCAGAATACTCTGCACCCGATCCGAGACATCCTGTACCCTAGCACCTGTGAGGCAACACACCATGCGGGTATCTCTATCAGGCTGACAGAACCTCCTGTCTGTTCCCCTCTATGGAATCCCCTATGACTACTGCATTCTTCACCTTCCTCCTTCCCTTCTGCACAACAGAGCCAGCCTCAGTGCCCGAGATCCGATCGCCGTGGTTGTCCTCTGACAGGTCAGCCCCCTCAACCACATCCAAAACCAAACCAGCAGGAAAGGAGCTCATGAGAAACCTATGGTAACTAGATAGCAGAATCCCGACAATATAGCTTCAGCCTACAGACCATGCACATTTTTGTGTGTATTCTGAGGTCAAAGTTCAAGCTGTCATTGTGTTGTTCCATGGAGCAAATGTCTTACTCTCAATATCTGGAGTTTGACATCCCATCATTGGCTTGACTTGGAATTGATACAGGAGCCCGAAGGTCGATCAGAAGTCGAAGCCCGTAGGCATTGGTGGAAGCCTGAAGACTGGAGCCCTGCCCAAGTGTGTGAGAGGGTAGTTGCTGTTTTGTTCCTTGTTGGTCTATTGAGCTTTGCAGGCTTGCTATTTTGGTGCTGAAATGTACGGTGGCACTTTCAGGCTGCTCCCATGATGCATTTCACTGTATGTTTTGATGCACATGTGATAAATAAATCTGAATCTCAATATCAAGTCCCTCTATTAAACTGCTTGGCCCTATTAAACAGGATTTCCCAAACAATAACAGATCACCGTGAGGCCCTAGAATCATGGAACATTTCTCATATCTTGGGGACCATATCCTAGCAGGGCAGATGCCAATTTTGAAATTCATCATTGCCTTCAATGAGTTCCCACATTGACAATTCATCCTTAGGAGTTCACAGCTAGTAGAGCTGCTGCCTCACAGCCCCAGTAACCCCAGTTTAATCCCGATCTTCGTTTTCTGTGCGAAGTTCGCACAATCACCCTGCAACTGTGTGGGCTGTCTCAGGTGCTCCAGTTTCCTCTCATGTCCCAAAGGCATGGAGGCTGGTGATCTGTCATGTTGCTTGCCAAGGAAAGTTACAAGTAAATTAGAATTAATAATTTCTCCTTTGGCTCCTCCCACTTCCTCCAAACTAAAGGTGTAGCTATGGGCACCCGTATGGGTCCTAGCTATGCCTGCCTTTTTGTTGGCTTTGTGGAACAATCTATGTTCAGTGCCTATTCTGGTATTTGTCCCCCACTTTTCCTTCGCTACATCGACGACTGCATTGGCGCTGTTTCCTACACGCATGCAGAGCTCGTTGACTTTATTAACTTTGCCTCCAACTTTCACCCTGCCCTCAAGTTTACCTGGTCCATTTCCGACACCTCCCTCCCCTTTCTAGATCTTTCTGTCTCTGTCTCTGGAGACAGCTTATCCACTGATGTCTACTATAAGCCCACTGACTCGCACAGCTATCTGGACTATTCCTCTTCTCACCCTGTCTCTTGCAAAAACTCCATCCCCTTCTCGCAATTCCTCCATCTGCACCACATCTGCTCTCAGGATGAGGCTTTTCATTCTAGGACGAGGGAGATGTCTTCCTTTTTTAAAGAAAGGGGCTTCCCTTCCTCCACTATCAACTCTGCTCTTAAACGCATCTCCCCCATTTCACGTACATCTGCTCTCACTCCATCCTCCCGCCACCCCACTAGGAATAGGGTTCCCCTGGTCCTCACCTACCACCCCACCAGCCTCCGGGTCCAACATATTATTCTCCGTAACTTCCGCCACCTCCAACGGGATCCCACCACTAAGCACATCTTTCCCTCCCCCCCCCGCATTCCATAGGGATCGCTCCCTACGCGACTCCCTTGTCCATTCGTCCCCCCCATCCCTCCCCACTGATCTCCCTCCTGGCACTTATCCGTGTAAGCGGAACAAGTGCTACACATGCCCTTACACTTCCTCCCTTACCACCATTCAGGGCCCCAAACAGTCCTTCCAGGTGAGGCAACACTTCACCTGTGAGTCAGCTGGGGTGATATACTGCGTCCGGTGCTCCCGATGTGGCCTTTTATATATTGGCGAGACCTGACGCAGACTGGGAGACCGCTTTGCTGAACACCTACATTCTGTCCGCCAGAGAAAGCAGGATTTCCCAGTGGCCACACATTTTAATTCCACATCCCATTCCCATTCTGACATGTCTATCCACGGCCTCCTCTACTGTAAAGATGAAGCCACACTCACGTTGGAGGAACAACAGCTTATATTCCGTCTGGGTAGTCTCCAACCTGATGGTATGAACATCGACTTCTCTAACTTCCGCTAATGCCCCACCTCCCCCTTGTACCCCATCTGTTACTTATTTTTATACACACATTCTTTCTCTCACTCTCCTTTTTCTCCTTCTGTCCCACTGAATATACCCCTTACCCATCCTCCGGGTCCCCCCCCCTCCATCTTTCTTCCCGGAGCTCCTGTCCCATGATCCTCTCGTATCCCTTTTGCCTATCACCTGTCCAGCTCTTGGCTCCATCCCTCCCCTTCCTGTCTTCTCCTATCATTTTGGATCTCCCCCTCCCCCTTTCAAATCCCTTACTCACTCTTCCTTCAGTTAGTCCTGACAAAGGGTCTCATCCTGAAACGTCGACTGCACCTCTTCCTAGAGATGCTGCCTGGCCTGCTGCGTTCACCAGCAACTTTGATGTGTGTTGGTTGAGTAAATTAGAAAGTAAGGGAGAAAATGCAAAGAACCTGGCTGTGATGGTGCCAAGCTGCAGTCTCCATCCAGGTCATGGCTCAGATTCAGTTGTTTGTTTTCGGTTCACAGGGTTGGTTTTGGGGACAGAGGGGAAATTAGTGGTCAGCTTTGGGTTTAGGGACAAGGATGTGAGGATAATTAGAGGTCAGGCCTTTGCTCCGCATTTGGAAGTCAGCAAAGCAGACCTGGAACACTGTGGTCAGATGTCAGAAGTTGGGCTGCCAGACTAGCATGGACGAGGGTTGATGACGGGTTCTGGAGTCGGAGTGCATGCAGGCAGGAGGAATGAGTTCTGATGAACTTCTGTGTATGCGAATTACTGGGATCAGAATTCAAAGCCTAGTATTTGGCAAACAGCGGGTCCTGGGATTGATGCCAAGGCTGTTGGGAATCTCTGCAAGTCCGCTCAGGAAGTTAAGGGCCCAGGATCTGCAAGTCTGAGTCTGCTGGAGGCTGAAGACTGCCTGTCCTGGGGTTGGAAGAGAGGAACAGGCCTTGTGTTGTTTGTGTTGTTCTGCCACGTATTGTCATGCTAATGTTGGTGCTGGAATGTGTGGCGACACTTGTGGACTGCCCCAACACATCCTTAACAAACCACTCATTTCACTGTACATTTTGATGTAAACATGATAAATAAATTTGAATCTTGAAACTTGATATAAAGAGAGGGTCAACCAGTGGGGAGAATAAAATGGCACAACGTGAATTAAAAAGACAAAAAAGATGGTGACGCAGTAGTAACATAAAATGGGTAAGGAAGAGATGTATCAGGGAAAATAAACAACGGTACTATCTTAACCAATTTCCCCCGGGATCAATAAAGTATGACTATGACTAAATTATTAGCACTGACTGCTACTAACTCCTCAGGGACTGAGATCAGAATCGCAGAGCACCACCAAATTCTGTAAATCATGGAACAATTCTTGCACATTGGAAGATAGGAAAAGCTGTGAATCTTCTGATGGTATTTTCACAAAGCAGGCTTTCCAGGACTTAAACCAAGTAACTATGAAGGATTATATTTCCAAGTCAGAATGGTATTTAACATGAACGAAACATGTTGGTAGTGGTGTCTCCATGCATCAGAAATCGTTTTTTGTAGTGGTTGCATGTTTGGGAGGTGCCATCAGGGTAACTTGTATGATTAACTATATATTGGTAGATACAACAGCCAGTGTTGGAAAGGATGAATACCTAAAGTAGTGAATGAGGAATAAATGAAGTGGCTAATTTGTCCTCGGTGGTGTTGTGCTTCTTGGGAGTTGGAGCTTCTCTCATTCAGATAGGTGGAGAGCATTCCTGTCATTCTTGATAGTGCTTTGCAGATAATGATAAAGTTTTCAGATGTTATTTAGTGACTTATTCATTGCAGTATCTGTCCATATTGCCCCACTGTTTACTGTATTTGACTGATTCAAATGCATTTCTGATCAATACCGATCCTAAGGATGTTCATTCTGGGGGACTGTGCTCTGGAGTGATACATTTTGCATTATTTCCCAATTAACAAGTTAAATTTACTCAAGGTTTTTAAAATTCTCTGGTTCGTTGATAAATTGAGGAAGATGCCTTCATCAGTTTTGTGAAGAAGCCATTGAAGTCTTAACCAAAAGACTGCCAAGGATCGATAAGTATATCTTGATGCAAAATTATTACAGCATGTAATTGTTTTCTTCAGGAAGCTACTGATGCAAAGGCTTTGATATCTGTTGGATTAGGGTCTGAATTGTCATTTCTCTGGTAATTTAACTTGCTTTATACTTGCTTCTATGTTTGTATAATCACCTGTTTGTAAATGTTCAGTGTATTTTTAGTAATTTATTGTAGAGCTGGTTCTATAACTTTTGTAGTTTCTTTATCTGCAGCCTGCGTCATGCCATAAATCAAACTATTTCAAGGGTTATTCGTATCAAGGAGTTTCCTTATCTGTCCAGTTTGAGCTGGTTTTCAGTATAAGGCAACCATAACTTTTTTGTTCTTTGCTATTTTTAATCTTTCTTATTCCTTCAGTTCTTACTTATAGTGGAGTAAGTTTTATTAGTTACTTCTTTGCTATAAACACTGAATAAAACCAGTGCGACCACAAGATTTATGCCTCATTTTTAACTTCCAAAAAACCTTCTGGACAGTGCCATCTCCAGATCCAACACATTATTTCAAGTGAGAAGTAGAGGACATATATGGCTGTGAGAGCACACTCTTGAATGGCTGTATCAACCTGCCGCTGCCACAACAGTGCAGTGGTTAGCACGACACTGTTATAGCTCAGGGTGTTTCGTAGTTCAGAGTTCAATTCCAGCATCCTCCCTGTGAAATGTGTAGTTTTCCCCGGGTTTTCTGGTCTCCTCGCACGGTCCAAAGATGTACTGGGTAGGTTAATGGGTTACTGTAAATTGTCCCGTGATTAGGTTAGGGTTAATAGGGTTTGTTGGGAATTGCTGGGGCAGTGTGGGTCAAAGGGACAGAAAGACCTACCCTGTACCATATTGCTAAATAAACAAATAAAAGGGGAAAACAGGCTTCATATTCATTTTAAAGAGTGGAAGCGCTGAAAATCTAAACAATAAGGTAATTAAACTACCTTACACTTATATACTGCCTTTCACATCCCCAGTATTGCCTTCATCACCAATGAATTTCTTGTGAAGTGCAAATATTGTTGCTTTGGGAAACACTGTGAAAGCAATTCACATAAACCACGTTTCCAGACTAAGTGATGTGAAGACTGTTATGCTAAGCTGCTTCTGGTGATACTGATTGAGGAATGTTCACCACAGCGCTCAGCAAACATCACTTCTTCAAGGTATGCCTCCAGGTGTTTAATGTCCACTGAAAGGAATTATTGTAACTTTTGTTTATTGTGTGCTCATGTGTGAGTTTATCAGAGAGGCAGCATATCCAACAGGGATAGTACATCCTCAGTATTGTACTGAAGTTTCACCTTAGACTAGGACCATTTAGGACCGAGATTAGGAAAAACTTCTTCACACAGAGAGTGGTGAATCTGTGGAATTCTCTGCCACAGGAAACAGTTGAGGCCAGTTCATTGGCTATATTTAAGAGGGAGTTAGATATGGCCCTTGTGGCTACAGGGGTCAGGGGGTATGGAGGGAAGGCTGGGGCGGGGTTCTGAGTTGGATGATCAGCCATGATCATAATAAATGGCGGTGCAGGCTCGAAGGGCCGAATGGCCTACTCCTGCACCTATTTTCTATGTTTCTATGACTACTGGCTCACACTCGGGCTCTGTCAACAGCTGAGGGGAAAAAATAAGTTGAAAGAATGTTAAGGAATTAAGATTATTAGAGAGTTAAATAACTTGGCAATATCTCAGAGGAACAGCCATTAAATGAAGAAATAATTAGTCTGTTGCCCAATATTCAGACTCATATAAATACATTGCAAAGACAATGCTAGCCAACCATAAAATGCTCTTTCATAAAGATGTTTGCATTGGAGAACTGCCAACACTCATTCTCAATTCCATTAGCACTACAATGCAGCTAAAATTAATACACTGATATCCTGAAATTTCTCCAATTTCCTAACCTAAGACAGGGAGCATTGTTGGTTTCTTCCTCCTCCCAGGTTCACACCTTCCCCCAACTAACTTCCTATGGCTTTTCACTTGCTTAACATCTTTTAGATAAACTGTCTGAAATATTAGTTCCCAGTGCTGCAATTTCAAGCAACACACATAAAAGCTGCTGGTGAACGCAGCAGGCCAGGCAGCATCTCTAGGAAGAGGTACAGTCGACGTTTCGGGCCGAGACCCTTCGTCAGCACTAACTGAAAGAAGAGATAGTAAGAGATTTGAAAGTGGGAGGGGGAGGGGGAGTTCCAAAATGATAGAAGAAGACAGCAGGAGGAGGGATGGAGCCAAGAGCTGGACAGTTGATTGGCAGAAGGGATATGAGAGGATCATGGGACAGGAGGCCTAGGGAGAAAGAAAAGGAGGAGTGGGGAAACCCAGAGGATGGGCAAGGGGTATACTGAGAAGGACAGAGGGAGAAAAAGGAAAGAGAGAAAAAGAATGTGTGCATATAAATAAATAAATAAATAAATAAATAAATAACGGAATGGGTACGAGGGGGAGGTGGGGCATTAGCGGAAGTTTGAGAAGTCAATGTTCATGCCATCAGGTTGGAGGCTAAGCCTAATAATATTTTACTTGCTTAATCCATTGGCAAATGCAGTTACGTGAAGCTCTGACAATGGATTGGGATACTGATGTTTTCATTTTACAAACTAATGTATTCTGTCAAATCCTGAACAATGATCTTGTAGACTTCGGGAGAGGGAAACCAGAAGTCCATGAACCAGTACTCATCGGAGGATCAGAGGTGGAGAGGGTCAGTAACTTTTAATTCCTGGGTGTCACTATCTCAGAGGACCTAGTCTGGATCTATCATATAAATATAATTACAAAGAAAGCACAACAGCACCTCTACTTCCTCAGGAGTCTGCAGAGATTTGACATGTCATCAAAAACCTTGGCAAACTTCTATAGATATGTGGCGCAAAATGTGCTGACTGGCTGCATTACGTCCTCGTATGGGAGCGCCAATGCCTGAGCGGAAAATCCTACAGAAGGTAGTGGATTCGGCCCAGCATATCATGTGTGAAGCCCTCCCAACCATTGAGCACATCTACATGAAACGCTGCCGTAGAGAAGCAGCATCTGTCATCAAAGATCCTCATTACCCAAGCCATGACCTTTTCTCGCTGCTGCCATCAGGTCGAAGGTACAAGTGCCTCAGGACTTGCACCACCAGGTTCTTGAACAAAAGGGGATAACTAAACTCTTTCTAATTCTGCTATTCCCACAACTGATGGTCTCACTTTAAGGACCCTTTTATCTTGTTACTTCAAGCTTGGTATTTATTGCTGTTTATTTATATTTGCGTTTGCACAGTTTGTTGGTCATTGATCCTGTTTACAGTTACTATTCTACAGATTTGCTAAATACGCTTGCAAGAAAAGGAATCTGAGGGTTGAATGCGGTGACATGTATATACTCTGATAATAATTTTACTTTGAACTTTGCTCATTTACTTTTGAGGTTCAAAGCAAATTAATTATCAAATTACATATATATTACCATGTACTCTCTGAGATTCAATTTTTTGCAGGCATTCACTGTAGAACAAAGAAACAAAATTGAATCACTGAACCAGTAGAAGCAGGAATTGCAAATTAACTAACATGCTTTTGATTTTGTTTCATTGCTGGTTTGGCTGCCAACCAAGTTTAACAATCATTACCAAGCATT
Source organism: Mobula hypostoma (assembly GCF_963921235.1). Lineage (NCBI taxonomy): Eukaryota > Metazoa > Chordata > Chondrichthyes > Myliobatiformes > Myliobatidae > Mobula > Mobula hypostoma. The sequence continues at coordinate 22,860,086 of NC_086111.1, forward strand.
GTCAGTAATAATTATATTGAATGACATGAGGATTAATTGATTGAACAGCATTAAGGAAGATGCAAAATCTGCCCACTGTTCTTCCTGTTGGCAGGATTCACCACAGCCATTCAATTGAAATGAAATCTCAAGTTCAGAAGAATGAAGGGTGAGCTCATTGAAACCTATCAAATGTTGAAAGACCTCGATAGAATGGATGTGGAGAGGCTGTTTCCTATGGTGGGGAAGTATAAGTCCAGAGTATACAGCCTCAGAATAGAGGGGTGTCCATTTAGAACAGCAATGAGGAGGAATTTCTTTAGCCAGAGAGTGGCAAATCATAAGAATTTGTTGCCGCAGGCAGCTGTGGAGGTCAAGTCATTGGGGATATTTAAAGCAGAGGTTGATAGATTCTTGATTAGTCAGAATAGGGGAGAAGGCAGATTGCAGCTGAGAGGGAAAGTAGATCAGCCATGATGAAATGGCAGAGATGACTTAATGGGTCAAATGGCCTAATTCTGCTCCGACAGCTTACAGTCTAATGGCCATGTAAGTATCAATTGAAGTTTACATAAATACTGTCCTGTATTACAGAGAAATGGAAACCTACACATTTTTCAAATCAGACTGATATTCTTATAATCCTAGGCCCTTTGAAAAAATGTTCAAAGGCCAATTGATTATTCATGCATGTAAAGAACTATCCTCCAAGATGACCTCTACCTTGTCATAGGGTTTGGAGACATGCATGCCTCAATAACCCAGAGAGATATGTTGGCAGGAGTCATGGCCTTGTGCTTTGGCTCTAGGTAGGGTCACCCATGCCAAACAGGTCAAAGGCTAGAGACCAGACTAAGAGTGGTCCACCAGTCCTCCAGGTTCAGGGGTTTCGTTCAGGGCTAACAACCCTGACTGCTCAAAAAAAAATGTTATGAAAACAGCAATGAAGAATCCTTCTTACAATCAGAGATGGAGGATCTTCTTCGCTGCCCTAAACGCAAGCAGCATAAACTTCAGAAGAATATTGCACAGGAGATATTGATAATAGATATTTGAATGATAGTTTATTGATAACATGGGTTACAATCCATGATACCATAAGTCTCAGTTTTATTGGAGATAACTGGGTAAATTCCCATCATCCACGTCACCTTTTAAAAAGGGACCCTCTATTTTATGGGTTGTGTTTGCTGCTGCTTATAGAGACTGATAGATAAATAGACTTTGTTACAACAAACTTATTTTTGAAATTCTTGTAGTAAGATTGTCCTAGAATAGATGTTACAGGACTGTCAGTACATCCAGGAACTTGAAATAATCCCAAACATCTTACTCTTTATAAAGCAACCAAAAAGATTCATTATCTTTTAAAATTAAGGAGACCTAACACCACAAAGGTGATGGTAAGCACATTCAAACATGCCCTGACTATTCCTCTCCCACCCCAATCCCAGCTTAATAAAAAGGAACAAAGAAAGTGATATATTCACAAACTCAAACTATGTAATTTTTACAAAAGATTCTGAACATCCTTGGAATTTTGAGCAAGACACACAAACAGCTCATCAAATCAGGTAGCATCTACAGGAGGGGAATAAATAGTCAATGTTTCAGGCTGAGACTCTTCATCAGGACTCATTGTCATACGTCATATTAACAAGCATTACAATAGTGCAGTAGAAAAATGGGAGAGCTGTCTTAACAACAGTTATATAGCCCTGGCTATATCCCTTGAGGTCAAGGATAATGGTCTTTGTTCTGTTGATCTAGTTATGGGCTCTCAAGTGGCTTATGAGTCCAATCTTGGCTTTGAAAGTTCTTCTGCATTCAGGACAGGTAGTTCCAGATGACAGATCGGGCTTTGGTTGTTGCTGCCCCTCTTTCCATTTTCTTCTCTTTTCTTCTAATTCTGCACATCTGCACATGTAATTATACTTATATAATTAAGTATAGAGATACTTAGTACACTCGCAGAATGTGGTATGCAAACAACTGACAAATTATTCAGCAAACAATTTATTTACATTCTCTACAAACTATAGCAAACACACTCTTGATCTACAGAATACTTTCTTTCCTTTCTTCCCTACTGCTAAATATTTTTTCCTAAAAAATAATCCATTTAATGTCTAAATCATAGAAATATTTGAAGTATGCCATCATGGCCTAACTTCAAGCAAATGCCTGTAAAAATGCTAAGATAGCTCTTTATACATTTACTAAGAAATTACCAAGTATTTTAAGGTTCAGATTAATTTATTTTGATCTAGTACTCAAGCAAAAACCCTCAGCTTTATGTACAGAAAGGTTAGGAGGTGGGGGGGAGGGGGAAAAGAGATCTCACTGTTAGCTCTCAAAGGGTATTTCATACCCATTTGAAGTATGAACATAGCAAAAAAAATGCTTTCAGAGAAAGAAAGTGTCATCTAACTTTTTACATTGACTACAATGTTAACTGACCTAAGCTTAACCACAAATAGAGTGTATATATTAAATATGCTATATCTTTAAGAGGTAAACAATTTTAAAGTAAAAATCCTTTGTAAGGTAATCTATCAATTTGTTTTTTTTTGATGTTCTCATTTACCATAAAGTTTGAATCAGTTGAATAATAATGGCTAAAGCTATCTATCTAGTTGCAACCCAAAACATTATCCAATAATAGACTGGCTAACCAAATGGATCCCTTGAGATCAGTGGCTATTGTTTCACTAGGAAAACAATACAACTTCGCAGAGTAACCTGTAGCTGCTTCTGAACCTCCTGTGCCATTTATGTACTTAAACAGCCATTTTCAACAGGGGCCATATGGCCACCTTGGGTGCCCTGGCACATTTGAAGGGGGCACCAATTGAAAACCGTGAGAAGGGGAGCCCCAAGGGTTTATGGGGGCCCTGGTAACTGAGCCAATGAAATACCCAAGCAGCAACCTTCATTGGAGTCCATAGTTTCCCTCCTATTTATAATATCTTTCCAACACACCATTTGAATTTGGCGCACCTGGTAAATTCATTGCTTAAGCTCCTCCCACACAGCCTCACTTCAGAGTCAGTCGCGAATCAGACTGCATCGGGTGAACGTATTCAGTCAAGGGTTTTCGCATCCATTATCACCATACTTTATTCTCCGAAGATCAGCGTGTCTTGCTAGGCCTTTTTTAGCCTAGTAACTTTAAAGTATATGTGTTTGGATATATTATATGTTCAGGTAGGTTGTGAAAAGTGATTTTTACTGCATATGAAGTCACCGAAAAAAAACCCCCTGGCTCCAGGTGACAGCATTTTTTGTCAGTAATGTATCTGTATTTTGCGTGCTTATTATTTTCAGAAATAATTCTACACATGAGTTCCTTGGCGAAAGAAAAGTGTCGACAGTATTCAGTGGAATACTTATTGTATGGTTTCAGTGCATCTCCACAAAACCCATCTTTGCCCATGTGTTTGAACTGCATGACTACATTGTCAAATGAAAGCATGAGGCCAAGCAAATTGAAAAAAACATTTGGATACCTCACATCCAGAGAAGAAGGATAAACACTTAGATTTCTTCAAAAACCTCTGAGATAATTTTGAGAGAAAGGCAATGCCGAAATAAATGTTTACTCAAACTTCACAGAAATTAGAGAAAGGTGTTGTTGCATCATACAAAATTAGTAAATTAATTGCTAAAACTAGAAATGCTCACAACATTGGCGAGCCGTTTATCCTGCCTTCAGTGTCCATAATATCTGACGTCATGAATTTGAGTGCCTAAGAAACAATCCAGGCAATTCCTTTGAGTAATTATTCTACTGTTGCCAGAACAATCGATGAGATGGCACGGGACATTGAAGAGGGATTGGTCAGTTCATTACAATCCAAGAAATTCTCATTACAATCAGACAAAACTACTTTACAAGATAACAACGTTCTTTTTTTTTTCTTTCTTTTCTTTTTTAGGTAGGAGTATATATGGGGGGGAGGGTAGATATTATCTTTCCATGTATTCACTTTGAAAACTTAATAAAAATTATATTAAAAAAAAAGATAACGACACTCTTCTCATGGCTTATGTGAGATTCTGGAACAGAAACGAACTGATGGAGGAGATGTTGTTTGCCATGAGGATTGAAACGGATACTAAGGGACTGTCTATTTTTGAAGAAGTCAGAAGTTACTTAAGCGAGAACAATATTCCAATAGAGAATATAATTGCTTGTGCAACTGATGGTGCCACTTCTGTGGTTGATCGATACAGAGGATTCATCGCTCATCTAAAAAGAATTATACCTTCTATCTTTACTATTCATTGTGTCATTCACAGGGAGCACCTAGTAGCTAAAAACTTAGGAGGACATCTCAATCTTTCGTTTTCAGTTGTCATAAAGGCTGTAAACTTCATCAAATCCCATGCACTTCAGGATCGTCTTTTCCGGCAGCTGTGTGAAGAAAATGATGAAGACTTCCAGACGCTGCTGCTGCATACCGAGGTGAGGTGGCTTTCCAAGGGAAACTGTCTTCAACGTTTTGTTACACTCTGGGACACCAAAGTTTCCTTCATGTCTGATAAAGAGCATGGAGAAAGACTCGTTGATGCTAAGGCAGACATATTTTATCTGGCAGATATCTTTCAGAAACTTAATTTGTTAAACAAGACCTTACAGGGCAAAAACAGTAACCTTGTAGATTGTAAGGAAGACATTGTTTCTTTCCTTAAGAATCTCGAAGACTATTGCCACAATATGGGACGTCAGGAATTTTTACAATTTCCAAACCTGAAGATGATCGCAGAGGCACTGAAAGACGATGACCTTACCGTTTATGTGAAACGTCTCAAGCAGATACACAAGGATATGCAAGAAAGATTTAATGACCTGTTAAACCTCGGTATCCCGGATTGGATTCTGAATCCATTTGAAGCACAACTCACCCAAGTTGAGGCAGAAATTCAAGAGAGTTTGATTGATCTTCAGAGTGATATAACTGCACGTCATCAGTTCAGTCAGTTTCAAAAAGATTTTTGGATCAAGAGTGATCTGCCGAATAAATTTACAACACTGTGGGAAAAAGCCCAAAGTTTTTTTATTGCCTTTCCCTCAACATATTTGGTTGACAGCGGATTCTGCAAGGTAGTTTTCTTGACAAAATCCAGGAACAGAATTGAAATCGCAACAAGAGGTGACCTCCGACTGTCATTGTCTAATTTGGAGCCCGATATCATGAAACTTGCAGAAAAGCACCAACCTCAAGGATTGCATTAGGCCTGATAGATGTTTAATCTCATAGTCTTTTTTTTTAAGTTCTGTCCAGTATGTCGGAATGTTCAGGTTTTCTTGGTGTTCAATAATAAATGATTTTCTGTCTATCTGTTCGTGTTGTATCCCTGTTTGAAAGGAAGGCCCTGGAACCTGAGAAGAGCTCCTAAGGGGGCCGTGGCCAAAAAATGGTTGAGAATCACTGTACTTAAATTCCCTGTCAGTCCTTTATTTTCCTCCACGTAACCTTTCAACTTTCTTTTGACGGTACAGTAAAATCAAGTCATTCAACCAGCAATTAAAGCTGAGTGATTAAAACCTAATTATGTTCTCTATCATTATCACAGATTGCAGATGCCAATTGACCCCTACTACGATCATCCCACCTCATATCACCAATTAAGGATCAAACTCATAGCAGACACATCTGACTAACCTTTACATCAATAACATTGGTGAATCTTCTGATTCTACCAGTGTAGGTGCTTCAAAGGCAACCCTAGTTTAAAGTTTGTATGCTTGTACCTTAGTTTTAAGGTTTTTTTAAAATGGTATGTACTACTCATCTTGCTTAAGAGTAATACTGTCAATTTAACTTTATAGACCTGTCATCACTAGCCCTGAATACAAACAGAATTAGCTACAGTTATAGGTATATATCATCCAAGCATTCAGTTCCACTGTGAAATGAAAGCTGAGAAGTTGAGTATCACGAGTAACACATGTAGTACTGGTGACTAAACTTGATTTTCTCCCAAATTTCCTTCAATTAAACTCAATAATAAGCTAGCTAAAGTGCAAGAAGAAAGAGTGAAATAATACAAAGATGGGGGACAATGGACTGCAGCTCAAAAAGATTGTACCAAAGGAACTGTTAGCAAATATCAAGAGGTATCAGGCAGTGGACAACAGCAATCAAATGTATGAATCATGTAATACATACACACACACACACACACGCTATTGTTAGTTGTAGCCATATTGATACCATGAAGCATCTATACTAATTTCTCACTATTCCTGTCACTTGAGTCACCTTCTAATGTTCTCAATTTTGAATGCTCAGGGTTATCTTTATCTTAAAACTGCAGGTAAATGGCAAGGCTCATTCTTCAGGGAAAGAGTCTAGCACATAACATTTTCACACCTTTAAAGATGAGTATCTATCTATACAATTGTGAAATATTTAATGTACACAGGATAAAACAACGTTTTCTTTGTTAACAAATGGTTCCAGTACTCAATGAAAGTTTGTGTTCCATTTCTTGATGCAGTGCTCACATCCTTGCCCGTTTATCTTTAGAACTTCTTTTCCCGAACAGTTCTCTCATCTTCCTTTTCCCTGTGCTCACATTTGAAAATTGTCTGAAATACAAAGGAAATTAAATCAATAACATACTTTACTTTGCTCAGTGGCATACAAACTGCTTGGCTGATGAAGTACAAATACTCACAAAATTTTATCACCTCAAAGGGAAGGTGGGTCAATGCTGGGAGAGCCAAGTGAATGTGCTCTTATTAAGTGGGACAGAGAATCACACTAATTGTGCTCCTGTGCACCCCCTACTCTGAAGCCATTGACAAAGAAGAGCTCCCCTAAAAGCTTGGTAAATTTAGATGGAAATTGTTATGTCACAAGGTCAGATTTTTATAATTGGTTTATGTCAAGTCAACAGAGTTCAGTTGGGATAGTGTATCACAAATAAACTTAGCACAGAGGAAAGGATATGATCAGTAATGGGTCCTACTCCCAATCTGCATCTTGTTACTCATTTTGAAATAAAGACATTGTAGTTTTAATACTGCTAACACTTGCAGTCCAGGCTTATAATGGGAAGGCCTGAGCAGTTTTCAGAAGAAAATGAAAATCATAAGAAAAACTGATGATGATGGAAATCTGAAATCTAACAAAAGTAGCAATGCTAAAACATTGACATTTTCTCTTTCCACAGGCACTGGATGATCTGCTGATTTTTTCACAGCATTTTGTTTTTACTTATGAATACCTAGAATGTCCGAATAGCTACAATCCTCAGGAGTAGAGGTGGGAGGGGTTAAAATTGTGTAAGAGAAAGAACAAAAAAAATCACTAGTACATGATGTGCTTCCCTCAATAAATATGCAATCTTGTCTGCAGCAGTAATTACATAAAATCAGCTGAGAATAATAGGAATAAAATGTTTCACCTTGAAAATTCATAACCTTCAAATGCTTTAATCAACATGGACAAGACTACTTTTGCCTCTTTGCAACTTTCAAATAATTTCATGTGAATAAAAATATTGTCTTCAACTTCAAACGTAAATTTCATAGATAAGATAATCAGAGTTCATTAGAAAAGCACATCCCAAATTGATTACTGAAGAACTAATTTTAGTAAGTTACAATGGGTGTGGATTGTACATTAATCAGACTGAGAATGCAGAGTGGCGGAGTGGTAACATAATACCTGATTGGGAATTAATACAGCTAATTTAGGGCACAGTGATTAAGTTTAAATATATTCTTTACCAAAGGAACAATTACAATATTATGTGGTTGATTTGGTATTTGTGGCCTCTGCTGCATTTTTTCCACATTCACATGATTCTGTTTCATTTATTATTTATCCTTTTCCTTCCAAGTACTTGAAATGATGTAGTCAAACCAGCTGATATTCAGAAAGAACAAAAGTTACTTTCACTTTAAGCAAATATCCACAATTGGTCTCAAGTGTAGGTGCTGCCACAAATACACTGAATAAACACTTGGCCCATGGCTTTACAAAGCGAGGATTGGAGGAGTGAAGATTTGGAGGAGGAAGGATTGAGGGGAGGAGGGTTAGGGAGGGGCATGTAAAGCCAGTGGGTTAACTGCTTTCTGTTGGAAATGATGGCTAAAATCAAACTCCTCAAATGTTTCACTGGTTATTTAAAAATACTTCAGATGTGGCCTGGTCGTTGTGTTCTTACAGCCATTGAATTCTACAATATTTCTACACATTTGTTCAACAGAAAGAAGTCCAGAAGAGCTAACAACAAGACCTTTTTATTTATCAGTTTGCTAATGGCAAATAGCAATTCTGTAATGCATGAACCATGGAGAATTGTGAACACAACTGAGCACGTCATGGAAGCCTGCCTCCCCTTCACAGCCTCTGTCTGGGTAAAGATGTTAACATAAACAAAGACCCACCACCTTGGACATCTTAATCTCTTATTCTCCCTCCCATAGGGCAGAAAATACAAAAGCCTGATATCACATTAACACTAGGCTCAAGGACATCTTCTATCCTGCTGTTTTAAACCAGAATACTGAATGGTCCCCTGGTGAAATAGGCTCCTAATCTCACAGTCTATCTCGTTACTGCACTTCCTCTGTACCTTAAACTTTATTCTTTATACTGTTCTTGTTTTCCCTTGTACTACCCAAATGCAGTAACATGATGAAATGATCTGTATGGATGGAATGCAAAACAAAATTGTTCACTGTACCTTGTTACATTTAAAAATAAACTAATGTACTATAAATATATATAAAGAAGTAATCCTTCCAAATTCCCAATAACTTCACTTCTATTGTTAACAATCTTCATTCATAATTTATAAAGTAAATTTCACAATCTTCCAGCAATTATTCTTTTAGCAACCTAAAACTTGGCCACAAATAAGCTTAAATCATTCAGGTTTGTATTAAAAAGGATGCACTCATTAATGCTAATTCTGGGAAATATTGAGTAGAGTCAAAATATTGACCTAGAATTTGAATATTGCAACTGAGATTTGGAAACTCTCCAGGCACCTGTCTCAAAACCTGTAGTTAGTAATTATCATGGCGTTTTCACAGTTTGGCACATTTTTCAGAGAGAAAAGCATAAGTGGATGAAAAAGGTATTGAATATATGTTACATATCCCAAAGCAATCCAAACCACCTGAGACCCAATGAATAAAAAATGTGAAGAGTAGTTACTGTTCATTTGGTAAATGAACCTGACAGCCACATGAGGAACTCCTTGAAGTGCATCACTGGGATCCACCCAAAGAGATCGCGCCTTAGTTAATCAATGATAATTCTGTCCTAGAGATAAAAGAAAGACTTTTCTATAGAAGATTTTCACGACTTCAGGAAATTTCAAAAATAGTTTGCAGGTAATAAAATACTCTTGATGTTCAGTCACTGTAGCATGGTAAGAAATGTACACAGACACTTGGACAGCAAAACTCTTTAGCAGAAACACTGATAAAGATCAGATAATTTGTTTTTAATAAGTACGTTTAAAACAAAACGTATTGCCCAGGATATTGGCAAAATTTTGCTACACTTCAAAACAATACAGACTTTTACTTTCAATCAAATGTATCAGATTTATCTTAAATGCAACACATCTTCAATAACACGGAAGTCCTTCAGTATTGAAAAATGAGTTGATGAAGGCTGCTAGTTTGGTATCTGATTCACTGTACATCATTTCCAAGCAAGACCCTTAAGCAATTCAGATTCTAGCATTTGCAATTTTATTTGTTTTCTAAACAGTTACTTAAATCAGGAGACTGTGATGTGAGAATTGGGAGCAAGAAACCAAACTAGAACCTAGTGGGTCAAGCGGCATCTTAAGAGGGAAATGGACAGTTGACATTTTGGGTCATGTCCCTTCATCTGAACTTATTCATATTAGCTTGCTTTACAATAGAATATGGAGTATAAACAGTTGGACATGTTCTAGAAAAACAAAAAAATGAGATTCTGCAGATGTTGGAAATTGAGAGTAATACACACAACTCTGGAGGAACTCAGCAGGTCAGACAACATCCATGGAAAGGAGCAAAGTCAATGATTCAGGCCAACAGCCTTCATCACTCCTGAGTACAGAGATGATTTCCATAATTAATTGTGGGTTTTAGATGATCCTGACATGGCCAGCATTTACTTCTCTAGAGAAGATGGTTCTGTTGAGTAGGTGTTCAGAGTTTGGAATCAGCAACAGATGCCTGGTGTGGAAATGGAGAAACTGCACACAGTGGGGCTTCCACATAGCTTCTGCACTGGATCTTCTATATGGTAGGTCACAGGTTTGGGATTAATCGTTGGAGTATCTTTAGTGAATAACTGCAAAAGCAATTTGGAGACAATACACACAACAACTATGCTGCACTGTTAATGGGAGGTGTGAATATTTAAGGTGGTTGGAAGTACCTATCATAAGGGCTTCTTTATTGTAGGTGTCATAAGCCCCTCAAGCAACACACACAAAAAATGCTGGTGAACACAGCAAGCCAGACAGCATCTATAGGAAGAGGTACAGTCGACGTTTCAGGCTGGGACCCTTCGTCAGGACTAACTGAAAGAAGCGACAGTAAGAGATTTGAAAGTGGGAATACCTCTTACTATCTCTTCTTTCAGATAGTCCTGACGAAGGGTCCTGGCCTGAAACGTCGACTGTACCTCTTCCTATGTTGTTGTTCGTCCATCGTTGACGTCGATGAGGACCTCGACACCATTATGATGGTGTCGAGACTAGCACGTGATTTGGATTTAAGTGAGGGAGAGTTGCGCAGCATCAGCCTCACTCTCTCTTCCCAATTCCCATCTGGATCCAGTGGCAAGACAGAGTCTAGACGGCTGGAGATGGGACTAGGTGCAGTGGATGACCAGGACGTCTTCTGTGTCTTGTCCTGCTCTACATGTTCCACGACGCTTGCAGAGACCGCCGCCTTGACCGTTGGACCTTCCATTGGTCTCGTCCGCTCAATCCGCCGGAGTCTGTCTTCACATGCTGGGATAGACCTCTTCCTATAGATGCTGCCTGGCCTGCTGCGTTCACCAGCATTTTTTGTGTGTGTTGCTTGAATTTCCAGCATCTGTAGATTTCCTTGTATAAGTCTCTCAAGCCTGGTTGGAACTGTGATCATCCACGTATAAGGAGATATTTTCTATTTTTTTTTACTTGTTTCCCTGCAGATTGTTCATTGGTCTTGGAGCATCAAATGCTAGTTCACTCACTGTTGAATGCCCAGTCTATGACTTGCATCTAGCTTGCTTAGTGAAATTTCCAATCAATTGTAAAAACCATGGTGCCAACGATGATAACATTAGGTCAAGTAAGTGTTTATAGTGGAAGAATGATACTGAGGAGATTTTTTTCCAATGTTTCTTAATTTTTTGGTTTGAAATTTTTAAGATTAAATATTTGGCATTCAAAATATTCTGAACTCAAACAAGGAATGTCATTCAAAATATAGAAGGCACTAGGAAATAAAAATGAATTACTGACAAACAACCTTTAAACAGAAGTATAGTACTGTGCAAAAGTCATAAGCACATATATACAATTGCAAGTAAAAGTTTGTGAACCCTTTGCAATTACCTGATTTTCTGCATTAATTGCTCATAAAATGTGGTCTAATCTTCATCTAAGCCACAATAATAGACAAATACAATCTGCCTAAACAATAACGTACAAACAATTGTAGTTTTCATGTCTTTATTGAACACATTGTTTAATTACTCATAGTCCAAGTTGGAAAAAGTAAGTGAACCCTTGTATTTAATAACTGGTAGAATCTTCTTTAACAGTAATATCATCCACCAAATGTTTCCTGTAGCTGCTGATCAGACTTGCACAACGGTGAGGTGGAATTTTAGACCATTTTTCCATACAAAACTGTCGCAGTTCATCAATATTTCTGAGACAGCTTGCCACGGCATCTCAATTGGGTTAAGGTCTGGACTCTGACTTGGCCATTGAATTTTCTTCTTTTTAAACCATTCTGTTGTTGATTTACTCTCGTGTCTCAGATCATTGTCTTGTTGCATTCTGGCTTGTACCAGAAAACCAGGTATGATTTGTGGAGGGCTATTTCAAGGGCAAAAAGACAATTTCAAACAAAGTTGGAGGTGACATCGGATGCACGGCAACTCTGGCAGGGTCTGCAAGACATTACTTCCTACAAAGCGAAACCCAATAGTATGAATGGCAGCGATGCTTCACTACCAGATGAACTCAACACATTCTATGCACGCTTTGAAAGGGAGAACACAACTACACAGCTGTGAAGATCCCTGTTGCACCTGATGACCCTGTGATCTCCATCTCAGAGGCCAACGTTATGCTGTTTTCAAAGAGAGTGAACCCTCGCAAGGCGGAAGGTCCGATGGAGTACCTGGTAAGGCTCTGAAAACCTGTGCCAACCAACTAGTGGGAGTATTCAAGGACATTTTCAACTTCTCACTGCTATGGGTGAAAGTTCCCACTTGCTTCAAAAAGGCAACAATTAAACCAGTGCCTAAGAAGAATAATGTGGGCTGCCTTAATGACTATCATCCAGTAGCACTCACATCGACAATGATGAAATGCTTTAAGAGGTTGGTCATGACTAGACTGGACTCCTGCCTCAGCAAGGACCTGGTTCCATTGCAATTTGCTTATTGCCACAATAGGTCAACGGCAGACGCAATCTCAATGGCTGTCCATATGGCTTTAGACCACCTGGACAACAGAAACACCTATGTCAGGATGCTGTTCATCAACTATAGCTCAGCATTTAATACCATCATTCCCACAATCCTGATTGAGAAGTTGCAGAATCTGGGCCTCTGTACCTCCCTCTGCAATTGGATCCTCGACTTCCTAACTGGAAGACCACAATCTGTACGGATTGGTGATAACATATCCTCCTCGCTGATGATCAACACTGATGCACCTCAGGGGTGTGTGCTTAGCCCACTATACACATGACTGTGTGGCTAGGCATAACTCAAATAAATTTGCTGATGATACAATCATTGTTGGTAGAATCTCAGGAGGTGATGAGAGGGCGTGCAGGAGTGATGTATGCCAACTAGTGGAGTGGTGCCACAGCAACAACCTGGCACTCAATGTCAGTAAGACGAAAGAGCTGATTGTGGACTTCAGGAAGGGTAAGACAAAGGAACACATACCAATCCTCAGAGAGATCAGAAGTGGAGAGAGTAAGCAGCTTCAAGTTCCTGGGTGTCAAGATCTCTGAGGATCTAACCTGGTCCCAACATATCAATGTAGTTATAAAGAAGGCAAGATAGTGGCTATACTTCATTAGGAGTTTGATGAGATTTAGCATGTCAACAAATACACTCAAAAACTTCTATAGTTGTAGCGTGGAGAGCATTCTGAGAGGCTGCATCACTGTCTGGTATGGAGGGGCTACTGCACAGGACCATAAGAAGCTGCAGAAGCTTGTAAATCTAGTCAACATCTTGGGTACTAGCCTACAAAGTACCCAGGACATCTTTAGAGAGTGGTGTCTCAGAAAGGCAGAGTCCATTATTAAGGACCTCCAGAACCCAGGGGATGCCCCTTTCTCACTGTTTCCATCAGGTAGGAAGTAGTGAAGCCTGAAGGCACACACTCAGCGATTCAGGAACAGCTTCTTCTCCTCTGCCATCTGATTCCTAAATGGACATTGAATCTATGGACACGACCTCACTTTTTTTAAAATATACAGTATTTCTGTTATTGAATGTTTTTTAAAATCTATTCAATATATGGAATTGATTTACTTGTTTATTTATTTTTTTTTAATTTTATTTTTTCTTCTCTCTGTTAGATTATGTATTACATTGAACTGCTACTGCTAAGTTTAACAAATTTCATGTCACATGCCGGTAACAATAAACCTGATTCTGAACTTCAATTAAGCTTCAGATAATGGACCGCTACCCTGACATCCTCCTGTAAAATGTCTTAATACAATTTTTCACTCATTGTTCCCTCAGCGAATTCAAGCAGTCCAAGCCCTGAGGCAGCAAATCAGCTCCAAACCATGATGCTCCTTCCACCATACTTCACAGTTGGGATGAAGTTTTGCTGTTAGTGTGCAGTGCCCTTTTTCCTCCACAGTGGTGTACATTTCTGCCAAAAAGTTCAACTTTTGTCTCATCTGTCCACAGAACATTGTCCCAGAAGCATTGTGGAACATCCAGGTGGTCTTTTACAAACTTGAGACGTGCAGCAAAAGTTTTGTTTTGGAGAGCAGTGGTTTCCTCCAAGGTGTCCTTCCATGAACACCATTCTTGTTCAGTGCTTTTCTTGTGGTGGACACATCAACAGAGACTTTAGCAAGTTCTAGAGATTTCCGCAGGTCTTTTGCTGTTACCCTTGGGTTCTTTTTCACCTTCTTCAGCATTGCACGTTGTGCTTTTGGTGTGATCTTTGCGGGACACCCACTCCTAGGGAGAGTAGCAACAGTACTGAGTTTCCTCCATTTGTAGACAATTTCTCATACACTGTACTGATGAACACTAGTTCTTTAGACACAGTGGGCTGGAAAGACCATTTCTTTGCATCTCCATGACTCTGAATAATTGACACACACTGTTGCAGGGCTTTTCCAGTCAGTATGTTGATTTGGGAAGGCTAAACACCTTATTACGTTATAGTCAGGAGACTGATGGTAGGTGGCCTTGAATAACATATTCACACTTTAAAACTAGCTTCTTTAAAGCTAGCATTATGAACCACTGCTAAAGGTTTGGGAAGGTGAATACAGGATATGGCTGGTGGGCCAGGAGAAGCAGATTATGCAGATGATAAGGAAAAGACATGTAAAGAAGATTGAAAAAGTAAAGTTGATAAAATCATTGAGGTTTGATACAACAGATGGCTGAGGGAGAGATAGAGCAACAGGTTCCCAGGCTTGCGTTCATTTAAAAGTATTTTCCTTCTGACAGGTATAAATATTAAATAGAAAAAATTTGCTTTGCAAATTCCATGTTTGCAAAGTGAATTTTGTTCAATTTAACTACAGAGCAGCAGAGCACTAATTATTGTCCACAGTTTCAAAACAGAACACAACCAAAACATGTTAACATAATAATCTACAAAAATCTGTCCTGAAATAGCATTAATATTTGAGGCAAATTTGATCAATACAATCAAACTCTAGTGATTATCAAGCACATGAAACCATATAGATATATATTATACCTGCAAGACTGGAGAATCACAGAAACAATCATCACCAAACGGAAATAATTTCCCATGGAGAGAATTAATATGCATATGATTAATGGGCCAACAGTTCTAGCTACCTTTGGCATGTTTGGGAATTCAAATGTATGTTTAAACCCACTAACGTGCAAATCTGATGCTGTGACCTTAAGATGATGATGATGATGATGATGATGATGACGTCGATTCAGACCTGAGAGGCCAGCGTCGGGCTTTCTCATGCCTTACAAGGCGTAGTTCAAAAGGCTGTGTGGGGTGCCACTCCTCGTACAGATATTTCGCAGTATTATTTTACGAGGCCGAGTTGCGAGCTTGACATCAACCCGGCGCGGATGGAGAGCGCACATGGGGGCGGTCTGTCACTGGATCTAACTCGGGAACCTCTGTTCTCAAGCCCGGCACTGATCTCACTGTGCCACCAGCCGACCTTAAGAATGAATGATATAAAATGGAATGCAGCCAAATGTCTCAATGTAGCAACAGTGGAAGTTAATGTTAAAATTAGTTTGTAACTGAAAATATAAAATCCTCACTTTGGAATACATTGTTATCAAGAACTAAGCTACGAGTCAGATGTGAGATAACGTGTGCCAGTTCAAATTCTGGAAAATAACTGGACTCCACTCTCAGGCAAGAATCAATTATAGTCAACCTTAGATTTAAACAACAGATCTACAAAAGTTTGTAGTTTTGAAGTTTAACAACTGCAAGTTTTTGTCCAAGAAATTTATAAGGCAGGATGGACTCAATAACATTTTCCATTATTTTATTTTTTATATATGAACTCTCTCAAGGAAAGATAAACAGCTGAATAACATTACCTTCCAGGAGAATGAAACATAAAATTAAGACTTTAGACAGGTGATCACTTTAAAAATGTGAAATGTTCTGTTTAGTTTCTTAAAATATTTGCTGTGAGCTTACAGAATGGTAGATCAAGCTCAAGGTGTCAAATGACAACTGCTGCATTTATTAAAATCCTTACTGCAGTTTTATCAAATATTATACAGTAAATGAGAGAGGAGGTTCTACTCATAGACAAGTTGACCAACTTAGCATATCATAGCTAAACCAAAGGGAGAACCAAGAATCTCTATTCTGCAGTATTAAATAGTCTGACTTAAATTGCTAAATGACTTAAAAGTAAACACATGAATCAACTTAAAACAAAATTACCCCTTCATTGTCTGGTGGAATGACTTGCACAACACCAATCTCACTTACAATTTATTAGAAAGGTAGTCTCTTTGTGAGTATTATCATTAGTGTTTTCATACATGAATAAAACTACCATTGCTGATCTGCATTTTATCAGACCACACAGACTTCCCGGCATGTACATAAACTCAATGAGAATATTTTCATCAAAATTACAACAAAATGCAAGAATCATCCACTTTCTCTTTTACATTTATCAAGAAATTCACGATGAATACTTGAGAGCTGCAACAAGCAGAATAAGCACAAATAGGAAATAGACAAGATTTTGCAAAATATGCCGTTATTCATTTGATACTTTATCTGAAATTTCCAGCTATTACTCCTTCAGGATGCAGTAAGTAGCAACTAAGTGCAGTAAGATTATGATAAATCTTGGTTATGACACATAACGAAAGCAGCTGATGTAGGTTTTCAATCTTCACAAATTGTTAAAACAAAGTGCATTTTTAATAATGTACGACTGAGCGCTATGAAGCTATGAAGCATGAAGGATGGAAAAGAGATTAACTAATGGAGAGGGTACATTGTACATGTTATTCACTGTGTAATTTTGTCCCTTTTGCATATTCACTGCCAGCAGGGTAATGTTGTGTACGGGGATCGCAAAGAGAATAAAGAATGTTAATTTGCATTTTTCACCTGTAAGCTACTTGAAAGGTTTTAATAGCTGGCATTACATTTTGAGAAATATCTCTTTGATCTGGGAAAACATTTTCATTTAAGGTCTCGTTTAGGCAATACATCTAGTATTGCAGCTTTTCATTCCTTCAGCATTTCCATTTTCAGTCAAGAAAGACTTGCTTCCTCTACAGTTGTGTGGGTTGAAAAAGTCCATTACGGGATCCAAAGATCCTGCCACAGCCTAAACAGGCAATACTAATTTTATGGAAAGGTGGACTGAAGTGGGGAGGGTGTACTTAAAGCTCCTTCCTTGTACTTGGTCTTGCTATTTTTGTGCTCGGAGCCTTCCTGGTTCCTATTCCATCATTTTGCATCCTTGGGCAGGGGATTCCCATGAGTTGGACCCAAGTTGCAAAAAGGTAAGGAAATTCATGTTTTCACAGATGAAAATAATCCTATTTCCTCTCCTGAGACAGGATACAGAAAGCTGGCAAACCAAAGCTGACCTGTGCTAGGATGAGGCAGGGGGGCAGCAGAGATCAGCAAATGGATTTTGGAGTGGAAAATGGAAATTTGCATTGGGAGTAGAGATTAAGGATCAGGAATGTAGTGAACAGGGATCATCAATGGAGAGATCAATGAATTGGGAATGGAATCAAGGACTAGCAGGTGAGGGCTGATATCAGGAAGGGGAGGAATATGGGACAGGAATCAAGGAGGGTTGGGAGGTTACTACGATCTGGAGAGAGATAGGGAGAGAATTATAATTCTTACCCATCAATTATCTTCTAACCTGAAATTTAGGCCTCATCTATTAAGAAAACCTGACTGCTTCTCAATTCAGATCATAATTTGGAACTCTGTGCTCCCTCTTCCAATTTGCCAGTACCTAAACACTACCTGCTGTTCTGCATCCCGAATCCCAATATGGCAGTGCCTTTTCTGGATCCCAGTGTTACTCCCTGCCCCAATCCCAGGTCATCATTCCCTACTGGAAAGAAGACCAGCATCAGTGGTAGGAGCAAGGTCATCGAATGGTGACTGGGAGTAGAGACTGGCAAACTAGAATTGAGGGAAGAGAAAGGGTGGAATGTGGGGTGTTAGAAAACTAATAATGATGACAGTGCATGGAATCAGCATGATGGACACCCAAAGAAATCTAATACTGAATCTGGCAACAGCACTTAACAAAATTCATGTAAGCAAAGTAAAAGACATTAAAGTCATTATATATGGAGGGCAAATGGCCTCCTTCTTTGTTGTAATGAAATATATACATACATAAGAATACGAGGTCCACTTCTCTCCTATGTTCTATTGGCAGTAAAAAAATTCTTGTAGGTGTTGCTTAATGGATAAAAGAACCGACTACTTATGTTGCACTGAGGTAGGAATGTGAAGGTAGGCAGTGTAGAGTTGATACAGGGTGAATAAATGAAACAATGACCAACTTTTCAATAACCATCTTGTGGTGAATGCACATTAGTGACTTGGTCAGTTTTAGGTCTGGGTTCTGCTTCCACATCATGGAATTCAGTGGCTCTCAGGAAATGTATCACAAATTGGAATAACCAGTGCGGGGAGTAGCACAGATGGGTAGGAAATGACTGGAGAAAATAATTACAACACCTACTGATCAGTCTAACGCCCTGCCATTGGTAATTACTTTCTAATCAGAGCTTACACTATAATAATAGAATGCTTGGCATGAATATTAATGAAAATTCCCAGTACATAAAGAGCTGTTTCTATTAATGACAATTATAAAACTGAATTCTGAATTGCTAGCCGAAAATGGGATTAAGTAACTTGAATTTCACAGCTAGAATATGGACATGATAATATCAGTGTTACTATTAGTTAAAATGCAATGAAGGTGCTTAGCTGGATGTAGCTGAATACTTTAATTGCACTCATAAAATATGAACATCAGAATATAAATACAAGCAGGAGTAGACCATTTAGTCCATCGAGCCTGCTTCTGGGGCAGAGATTCCAGATACACTACTCTCTTGGAAGAGCAGTTTCTTCTCATCTCTGTCTTAAATATATTTCCGTAAATCTTGAGCTTTGTCTCGTCCAACTCAATAACGGAAACAACTTTTCTGC
Organism: Mobula hypostoma; assembly: GCF_963921235.1. Lineage (NCBI taxonomy): Eukaryota > Metazoa > Chordata > Chondrichthyes > Myliobatiformes > Myliobatidae > Mobula > Mobula hypostoma. Next base: position 22,879,214 of record NC_086111.1, read on the forward strand.
TCTGATCTTAGTTTTGCCTTTCTTAATTTTACATGTTTCGATAAGATTCATTTTTCTGAATTTCAGTGAGTATAATCCCAAGCAACTTAATCTCTCCTCACCGGCTAATCCCCTCATCTCCAGAATCAACCTGTCAAACATCATCTTCTTTGCTTCCTAAGCCAAAAACAAAAGAACTGCATGCAGTACTTCAGGTGAAGCATCACCAGAACCCTGTACAATTAAAGCATAACCTATCCACTCTTGTATTCAATCCCTCTAGTAATGGTCAACATTCTATCTGCCTTCTTGATAACCTGCTGCACCTACAAACCAACTTATTGTGATTCACGCACAAGACCTCCCAAGTTCCTCTGCACAGCAACATGCTGCAAACTTTCAAGTCAAGTCACCTTTTATTGTCATTTCGACCATAACTGCTGGTACAGTACACAGTAAAAACGAGACAACGTTTTTCAGGACCATGGTGCTACATGAACAATACAAAAACTACACTGAACTACGTAAAACAACACAAAACTACACTAGACTACAGACCTACCCAGGACTTTATCATTTAAATAATAATCTGATCTTCCATTTTTCCTTCCAAAGTCAATGACTTCATATTTACCAACAAACTCCATCTGCTAAACCCGTGCCTATTCACTTAACCTATCTCTATCGCTCTGCATCCTCGACACAATTTGCATTTCCACTCATTTTAGTGTCATCAGCAAACTTAGATACACTACATTCAGCCCCCTCTTCCAAGTCATTTATGCATATTGTAAACAGTTATGGCCCAGCACCGACCTCTACGGCAACATGCTCACCACTGACTGCTGCAATGCCCTGGTTAAGATTTTTACTGCTAATGCTGTAGGGTATTTCACTTTGTAGCTTTCTGTAGAAGCAGTGTGTCCTCCTGATAATGTTTGGGTTTCAGTTAAAGATAAGGGGCTGTGAGGTTCAACTTAATGCTGTGTCCGCCAATCAGGATAGTGGAATGGGAGAAGGTTCTAGAGAAAGCTGGGAAGACAGGATTTGTGATGGACATTGGTAGGGTTCGTGGCTTTTTGGCGGGAGATGCAAAGAAGAGAAGATCGGGAGAGACAGGTATAGGAGTCAATTCCATCTGACGTGAAAGCACGTTTTGAAGGAATCCAAGATAGGAAGTTCTACTGATGATTGGTGATGGGAAGTCGGTGCTGTGGGTAAGTGACACACCCAGCTTTTGGAAGATATGAGCTCCACCATGTGCACATTTGGATTTTTCTTTTCCTCTTAATAACTGTTTGAATAAGCTGAAATTAGTAAATACACTTTCTTTATAATTGTATATGGTGTACAATGTGTTATTTGCTGAAATATAATTGCATATGGACAGTATTCACACAGTATTTGATCAAGTCAGAGTTCCGTTAGTCGAAACATCCCAACTTTCCAGTTTGGTGGGACCCAAATCTCACCAACCCTAGACATATATTGTTTGAAAATGGTGGCTTTCTCACTGTTGAGTCCAGTGGCTGTCAGCAGAGCCGGTTAACGAACCAAGTTTCTATACAAACCCAGTGAGGGGGGCTACACTGCCAACCACTTTTCTCTATTCATGCTAATACAATACCTTCAACTCCATAGATACTTATCTTATGGATAAGACTTTTACATGGCACCTTATCAAACGCCTTCTGTATATGTAAGTGTTCAACATGCACCTGCTTCCCTTTATTTATTGTGCTCATTGTATTTTCAAACAGGACCTGCCCTTCATGAATCCATACTGCGCCTGCATAGTTGAGCTACTTATGTCCAAATGTCTCGCTAATTCTTCTTTAATAATAACTTCAAGCATTTTCCCAACTACAAACATTAAGCTCACTGGCCTATAGTTACCTGCCTTTTGCCTACATCCTTTTTTTACATGACATGTTTTTACATGAGCATGACATTCACTGTCTTCAAATCCATTGGGATTTGCTCAGAGCCCAGAGAATTTTAGTAAATTAACACAAATGCATCTACTATAACTTCCGACATTTCTTTCAGTACTCTGGGATGTATACCATCAGAACCAGGGGATTTGTCTACCTTTACGTCCACTAGCATGCTCATCACTACCTCTCAGACAGCCTCGCGCTGCTGAGGGACACCATCGCCTACGTGCAGGACAGGAGGGTGGACGCCTGCCTGGTCAGCTTGGACCAGGAGAAAGCCTTCGACAGGATATCGCACACGTACATGGCGGACGTGCTCGCCAAAATGGGATTTGGGGAGGGAATCCGGAATTGGATCAGACTGCTCTACACAGACATCCGTAGTGCAGTCCAGGTTCACGGGTGGGAAACAGACAGCTTCCCCATCAGGTCTGGAGTCAGGCAGGGCTGTCCCCTCTCCCCTGTCTTGTTTGTCTGCTGCATAGAATCCTTTGCGGAAGCCATCAGGAGGGATGAGGGCATAAGAGGGGTGACGCTGCCAGGCAGTGGAGGGACCCAAGTGAAAACCTCCCTGTACATGGACGACGTCACCGTCTTCTGCTCTGATCCGAGGTCAGTTCACAGGTTGATTGGCACCTGCGAACAGTTCGAGCTAGTGTCGGGGGCCAGGGTCAACCAAACGAAGAGCGAAGCCATGCTCTTCGGCAACTGGCCCAACCGATCCAGCGTCCCCTTCACCATCAGGTCTGACCACGTGAAGGTGTTGGGGATCTGGTTCGGAGGGGCGGAGGCGTGCAACAAGAACTGGCAGGAGCGGACTGCCAAGGTGAAACAGAAACTGGGACTGTGGGGAGGGCGCTCCCTGTCGATAACGGGAAAGAACCTGGTCATCAGGTGTGAGGTGCTCTCAGGGCTGCTGTACTTGGCGCAGGTCTGGCCCGTCCCCCGCTCCTACAGCTCGGAAATCACCCGGGCTGTCTTCAGATTCGTCTGGGGATCCAAGATGGAGCGGGTGAGACGGACCGCCATGCACAAGTCCCTGGACAACGGGGGCAAGAACGTCCCCAATGTCGCCCTCACCCTGGTGGCCAGCTTTGTATGTGGCTGCATCAGGTTGTGTGTAGAGCCCAGGTATGTGGGCACCAAGTACCACTATGTGCCCAGGTTCTACTTGTCGCCCTGGCTACGAAGGATGGGTCTGGCCCCACTCCCGCGCAACGCCCCAGTCAGCTGGTCGTTGCCGGCATACCTGTCCTACGTAGCAAAGTTCTTCCAGGAGAACGCCTTTGACCACAGGGCCATCAGGCAGTGGTCGGCACGTAATGTCCTGCAGGCACTGCAGGAGAAGGACGTGATGGACACAGTGGGGTGGTTCCCTGAGCAGACTGTCCAGTTCATCTGGCAAAATGCCTCATCGCCAGATCTAACCAACAGGCACCAAGACCTCGCCTGGCTGGCGGTGAGAGGGGCCCTCCCAGTCAGAGCCCTCCTGTACGCCCGGAACGTCATCTCCGTACCCCACTGCCCACGGGAGGACTGCAGTGAGGAGGAGTCTGTGACCCACCTCTTTGCACACTGCCAGTTCGCAAAGAGGGTGTGGAGGAGGATGGACGGGCTAGTGTCACGGTTTATCCCCAGCAGCTGCGTAACAGAGGACTCTCTGATCTACGGGCTGTTCCCGGGGACACACACGGAGACCAACGTCCGGTGCTGCTGGCAGATCATCAACTCGGTGAAAGACGCTCTTTGGTCGGCCCGAAACTTGATGATCTACCAGCACATGGAGATGTCCGTGGGAGAATGCTGCCGACTGGCACATTCTCGACTGCAGGAGTACGTGCTGAGGGACGCACTGAAACTTGGTGCAGCCACCGCAAGGGCCCGGTGGGGAAGGACCACAGTATAGGTTTCTCCACCCGTGGGAGTGGGAGGGGTCGGAGGGCGGGGAGTATACCCCTCAACAATGAAATGATATGGTAAGCTGAACTACTGGAGTGCCACGTGGGTGGCTATAAATAGGGATATGTACTGTGTATAATGGAAACGTATGTAAAGGATGAAAAGTTATTGAATGGTTTATTGTATATATCTATTTTTGAATAAAGTATATTTTGAAATTAAAAAAAAAATCACTACCTCTTTAATAACTACCTCATCTCCCATCACATCTATAATTTCTCTCTTTGGCATGCTCAGCCCCTCCTCCACCATGAAGACCAACACAAAATTGTTGTTCAAGGTCTGGGCCATTTTAAAATTACCCAATAGTAATCCCCCCTTCTGATCTTCCAAGGGACTTAAATTCACTTTAGCCACCCTTTTCTGCTTTAAAGATTTTAAATATGAACTTTTTTTTGTCACATGTACATCAAAACATAGAGTGAAATGCGTAATTTTGTGTCAAATCAAATCAGCAAGGATTATGCTGAGCAGCCTGTAAGTATCACCCCGCTTCCACAGAAACAAAACATGCCCTTTACTCACTAACCCTAACCAAACATTTTTGGAATATAGAAAGAAACTGAAGTATCTTGAGGAAAACCTTACAGTCATGGGGAGAATGTACTAACTCCCGAAAGGCAGCAGTGGGAATTAAATCCCGAACTTGCAGCTGCCACTGTAAATTGTTGTGTTAACCGTTACACAATAACTTATTTTGTAATTTATTACAATATGTTTTATAATTTGCACTATTTTAATTTCATAATCTATCTTCCCTTTATTTATTGCTTGCTTAGTGGTTCTTTGTTGCTTTTTCAAAGTTCTTCCATTTTTCCAGTTTCCCTCTACTCTTGCTGACTTTGTATTCACGAGCTTTTAGTCTGAGGCTATATTTTATTTCTTTAGCTATCAAAGACTGGCTCTCCCCACCCTAAAGTCATTGCTTTTAACTGGACTGGGCTTCAGGCAGTACCCAATAAAGTGGCCACTCAGTGGTTATTTGAGCTACTGTTACCTTCCTGTCAGCTTGAACCAGTTTGGCCATTCTCTTCTGACCTCTCTTATGAAGAAAGTGTTTTCTCCCACAGAGCTGCTGCTTGCTGCATGCTTTTTGTTTCTTGCACCATTTTCTATCAACTGTAGTGACTGCTGTGTACAAAAATCCCAGGAGATCAGCAGTTTCTGAGATACTCAAACTACCTCATCTGGCACCAACAATCATTCCACGGTTCAAAGTCACCTAGATTTTATTTCTTCCTCTTTCTGATGTTTGGTCCGAATAAGTAAATCTCTTGACTATATCTGCATGCTTTAATGCATTGAGTTGCTGTCACATAATTGGCTGATTAGATCTTTGTATTAATGAGTAGGTGTCCAGATGTACCTAATAAAGTGGCAATTGAATGTACTTTTGTGGAGCTCTGTGAAATTCTTCTATTGTTCCTCAACTCCCACCATATAGCCTGTGATCCAGGTCTACGCTAACCAGTTCCTCCCTCATCCCATTGTAGTGTCCCTTGTTTAGGCATAATAAAATGGTTTTAGATTGAACAATTGCATGATCCATTTGTGTAAGAAACTAAATCATACTGTGATCATTCACTTCAAAAGGATCCCTAACTACAAAACTGTTAATTTCACCTGTCTCATTGCACAGCATCAGATCTAAGATGGCATTTTCCCTTGTAGGTTCATTAATATGCTGTTCAAGGAAGCATGCATTCTATTTAAACCCTTCTTGAGATTGCCTTGAATTTGAATTGTCCAATTTATGAGCAAGTTAAAGGCCCCCATGAAAAGTGCATTCTTACATGCATCAGTTATTGGTGAGGTAATGTGATTATTCAGTGGTCTATTGACAACTTCCTCTAGTGATATTTTCTCTTTACTATTCCTAATCTCTATCCAAATGGACTCAACATTCTGCTCCTTAAATCTTATATTGTCTCCCAATATTGTTCTGATCACATCCTTAATTAAGAGCACTACCCCTCCTCTCTTACCTTCCTCTCTATCCTTCCCTGTTGCCTTTGGATATTTAATTCCCAATCATCTCCATCCTGCAGCCACGTTTCTGAAACCACACCCCTTTGTACTGATTTGTGCTACAAGCTCACTGACCTTATTTTTAATACTACAGGCATTCATATAAAGTGCTCTTACACTCATTGTCATCTTTGCGCCCCTTGCATTTGACTTATTTGTAATCCACTCTGACTTTCCTCTTTTCTAATAACTGCTTTGATCTCTGCATTGCTTCCCTCTGTCTTTCTGCCTGGATTTCCATTCCCCTGCCATATTAACTTAATGCCTCCTGAACAGCACTGGCAAACAGCATCCCTAAGACATAAATCCCAGTCCCGTCCAGGAGTAAACCATCTGGTGTGTACTGGTCCCAGCTCCTGCAGGAACAGTCTGGATGTCCCAGGAATCCGAAACCCTCCTACCTGCACCACTGCCTCAAGCCACATATTCATCCTAACTATGCTGCTGTTCCTACTGTGACCCACTAGAGGTCGTCCTTCTGGGGATTTATCACTCTCAGTTTCATTAAAGTCGCTCTATTACTACCTGTTTACTGACACATTCTTTCAGCTCATCATTATCTTCAGACTCTTCTATCTTCACACATCCCAGGAGTTAGTATGGACAGAGAAGAAATTATATTGGTAAATAGCAAAATGGCAATGAAATTAAACAAATGCAATGGATTCTGGTTAACTGGGACACATCAGGACCAGTACATTTTGGCCCCAGTTAGCTGAAGTTTCATGGAAATAGATGAAAAGGTAAAAAGAAGGTAAAACTACTATTTAACTGAGTAATAAATTACATATTTAAGTGAAGTACAGAACAAATTAGAACACTACTGAAACTATTACAGTTTTACAAAATTGTATTAGTTCCCAATAGTTATCCATGAAGAATTAATTAAGTGCATGCTACCGTGTTCTTCTGATTGACTGTAAATGAACAACATCAGCGCATACACCCAATGCAGATAATGGACTGCCTTCATAAAATACTTTCGACAATTGCATCTTCCAAACCTTCTTTTTCATTGCGACAATCAAGATGATTGTCAATACCAGTGACAAAATCCACCACTTTTTGAACAAAAACACACACAGCTGATGCTATTTAAAGACAGTATGATCCAAGCACAGTGTAGTCTCTGTAGCCACACAAGTACACATGATTGATGCGAGTCAGAAGCTATTTGGCAAGTTTCCTGTCCCAATTAAGTGGCATAGTGTCCCAAATAAACATAGGAAAACCTGGCTATTTTCTCAATTAGTTTTTGTTCTTTAAGAGTTTTCTCAAATAAGTAGCTGTCCCGATTAACTGATAGCCTAATTAACCAGCATCCACTGTGTTTTGCATATGTCTTTACAGGGAAGAAAAAAACACAAAGATCCTCTCGACTTGGTGGAGAATAAGAGTGAGTAAGAAGCAGAAAGAAATTGCTATTTGTAAGGAAGTAGCATTTAACATGTTAAAAGGACTAAAATCTAGAGGAATTCCCATGGCCTGTGACCTGTACTGCTTGTCATCATCCAGAATTATGTAAATTCCAGAATGGTTTCCATAGGCTTAAGAGTAGAAAATTCAACCCCACTATTCAAAAACAAAGGAGGAAAAGAGAATATGGTGAACCACAGCTTTAATAGCCTGATACCAATTGTATGGACATTATCGGAATCTACAACAAGGAAAATGGCAAAAGGGCAATTAGAAAATAAATGGATTAGAGAGAATTAGAATAGCTTTATGAAAGAAAAATTATGTTTGAGAAATCAGTTAAGGCTTTCTGAAGTTGCAGCTAGTATAATATGTAGAGCAAGGAGTTTTGGTATATTTGAACTTTCAGAAAGTCAACAGTAAAGTTTTAGAAAAGACATTATTAAAGCAAGTTAGAACACATGGGATTGAGGATAATGTTCAGGTGTGAAGTGAAGATAGTCAGAAATCTGGTGGTAGAAATAAATGGGCACTTTACGGGTTGGGAGGTTATGATTAGTGGTCTGCTACAGGGACTGATGCCATAGCTAATCATAATTTGTATCACTAGTTTCAATGATAAGACCAAACATGATAAGAATTGTGCGGGGGATGCAGAGGAGTTTAAGGGAATACAGACAAGGTAAGTAAATGGGCCAGACATGCAAATATTAAGGACAAATCTTTTAAGTCATTTTGCTGAAAAAGAAATGAAAAAGCAAGTTTTTCTTTGAAATGGTAAGATACTGTAAAGTGCTGGTGCTCAGAGATCTAGTTGTCCTAATTCATAAATTACCGTAAATTGATAAGCAGATACAGAAAATAATTAGGAAGGCAATAATACATTGGTCAAAACATCAAGAGATTTTGAATACATAAATCAAGATACCCTGGTCTCATTACATAGGTCTTGATAAACCATACATGGAAGGGTTTCTGATCCTCCTACTCAAGGATAGATATTCTTGTGACAGGGGAAGTGTAATCGACAGTTTACACTTCCAGTTAAGGTGGTGCTACGGAACGAGTACAACAGGTCTTTGGTAGTCAAAAAGTAAAGAAATTCGACTAAAAACATCACTAAAAATACCCTCTCTGAGGTAAATTGTGTTAAATTATCACCGCAAACGTGAAGTGGTGAGCAATGGTGAGGCGAGTTCGGGGGATGAGCCAAGATGGTGTTGTGCAGAATTGTTGCGGATGGAGTTCCGATGCTCATACATCTAGCTCGAGAACGAGGCTGGATCACTGGATGCCGAAAAGAGAAGTTAGGGCCTGTGCAGAGGAGAACCAGTAGCCATACAACTGACCCAGGTGCGAAGTTGGATTGCACTGGGCACCGAGCTGACTTGAAGAGCTTGAAGGAGGCTTCAGGCTAGGTAATGGAATCTGGTCCTGGGGTAAGTCGCTGGGTGGTGTAATCTGGGCCCAGAGCCTTTCACAGCAGCAGTGCCTGGGTCCTTACGCTGTTTAGACAATTTAAACGCCGGCCCAGACCAGAGGTGAGAGCCGATTTTGCTCGCTCGCTGGGATCTTCACTCCTCTCTCCAGGGCACGTAGCCTTTGGCTGTTCTGTTGTTGGGTCAATTTAAATAGTCGCCCAGATTAACTGAAAATTGGACAAGAGCCAATTTTGCTCGCTCTCAACAATCATCATCTCCATGGCACTGAGGCTATGAAGACTGCCCTGGCTGCCATGCTCTGTGCCTGCTAATCTGATGAACTGATAAGCAAGACTTTGAGCCTACTCTGGGGTATGGATCTAAAGGCTCAATTTTGGTTTGGAATGCTGTTGATTCGCTTCAATAGTTTGCGTGATTTAATTTTTTTTTCTTTCTCTTGCGCATCAAGTGTTGGTTTTTTGTATTTATTTGTATGGTTTTTTTTCTTTAATTGGATTCTTTCAGCTTTCATGCTTTGTGGCTACATGCGAGCAAGCACGTCTCCAGGTTGTATAAGTTATACATTTTTTGATAATGAATGAATCTTGAATTAATTCATAGCATAGTGAGGTCCTCTATGAAAAGAAATTAAGCAAACAAAGCCAATATTCTAGGGTCATGGAGTACTACAGCGCAGAAACAGGCCCTTTGGCCCATCTAGATCATGCTTAACTGCTATTCTGCCTAGTTCCATCAACTTGCACCTGGACCATAGCCCTCCATACCCCTCCTAATCATGTATCTATCCAAACCTCTCTTAAATATTGCAAATGAACCCATGTCCATAAATTTCACTGGCAACTCATTCCATAGTTGCATCTGAATGAAGTTCCTCCACAGTTTCACCTTAAATATCACAACATTCACCCTTAACCTATGACCTCTAGTTCTAGTCTCACCCAAACTCAATGGAAAAAAGCTTACTTGCATTAACTCTATCTATACCCATCATAATTTTGTATACCTCTATCAAATCTCCCCTCATTCTCCTATGCTGCAGGGAAAATTATCCTCATTTATTCAACGTATCCCTATAAATCAGTTCCTCAAGTCCCGGCAACATGCTTATAAATCTTCTCTGTACTCTTTCAATTTATTGATATCTTTCCTGTAGCAAGTGATCAGATGAGCACATAATAAACCAAATATAATCCAATAAAACATTGGTCTCACCAATGTATTATACAACTACAATGTAGCATCCCAACTCCTGTAATCAATACTCTGATTTATGAGGCCAACGTGCCAAAAGCTCTCTTTCTGACTGTATCTATCTGTGACTCCACTTTCAAGCAATTATGGATCTGTATTCACAAATCCCTTTGCTCTACAGCACTCCTCAGAGCTCTGCTATTCACTGTGTATGCTCTATCTTCGTTTGTCCTCCCAAAGTGCAACACCTCACATTTGTCTACATCAAATTCCATCTGCCAGTTGCAGCCTGCCCAGATCCTGCTGCAAGAGTTCATAAAGAAGAGAAAATCTGCAGTTGCTGGAAATCCAAGCCACACACACAAAATGCTGGAGGAACTCTGCAGGCCAGCCAGTATCTATGGAAAAAAGTACGATCAACATTTCTGCCTGAAATGTTGACTGTCCTTTCTTGCATAGATGCTGCCTTCCCTGCTAGGTTCCTCCAGCATTTTGCGTGTGTTGCAAGAGTTCATAGCCTTCCTCACTGTCCATTATGCCCCTAATCTTGGTATCATTCACAAATCTGCTAATCCAGATTATTACGTTATCATTCACACCACTTTTGTCACTTGCACTGTCTCGTTCTTTAATAGGAGATCCAGTATTCTGCTCTCTCAAGTTGGGATCTATATATATTTATTAAGCAAACTCCCCTGAACACATTTAGCAAATTATCCCATCTAGTCTTTTTACAGTATAAGAAAAAAAGTCCTAGAGCTTGCTCAACCTATCCTCATAAGACATGCTCTCTAATGCAGGCAGCATCCTGATAAATCTCCTCTGCAACCTCTCAATAGCCTCCACATCGATCCTTCATTAGTCAGGAGATTGAGTTCAAAGCGTTGCAACAGACCTCAAGGCTTTGAACTCAATCTCCTGACTAATGAAGGAATAATACAAGATACACCTTCTTAACCACTCAATCAACTTGTGCAGCAATGTGAGGGATCCATTTATAGGGACCCCGAGATTCCCTTGCTCCTCCACACTGCTAAGAATCCTGCCATTAATCCCGTATTCTGTCTACAAGTTCAGCCTCCAAAGTTTATCACTTGACACTAGTGATAGCTTCTGTTCTAGTGAACACTTGCACTGGAACCAAAAATTACTCTGATTATTCTGAACTGAGTTTCATTTGATCAAAATTAGAAGGTAACACTCTCCATTAAATCAGGAGTTGAGAAGTATCAAATAACTTTGCATCTGTTGAATATAAGATTAAAGAGAACTCTTGGTATATGCTCATCTCCTGATCTTCGAAGGATCCTTGCTTTCCTTGGGAATGCCCATGCTGGTGCAGAATGAAAGGTAGTTATCAATCAGAGAACGGGTGGTCTGCACAAATAGACAGAAAAATTTAAAATAAATTCAATAAGCTGATAGGTGCAGTAGTAGTGTGGGCATGTGGCCAAGTGGTTAAGGCGTTCGACTAGCAACCCAAAGGTTGTGAGTTCGAGCCCCAGCCGAGGCAGTGTGTTATGTCCTTGAGCAAGGCACTTAACCACACAGTGCTCTGCGACAACGCTGGTGCCAAGCTGTATCGGCCCTTGCCCTTCCCTTGGACAACATCGGTGTCGTGGAGTGGGGAGACTTGCAGCATGGACAACTGCCGGTCTTCCATACAACCTTGCCCAGGCCTGCGCCCTGGAGAGTGAAGACTTTCCAGGCACAGATCCATGGTCTCGCAAGACTGACGGATGCCTATGCTATGCACTAGCAGTCTCAGAATTTCTGCAATTCAACTATTAGAGGAGAGAGTCCTCTATGACAGAAATCACATGAAACCAAACTAGCCATCAAAACTACACCCCTTCTTCACATAATTGCTGACACTCATTTTTTTTGTTTTGACCAACTGTGGTAAATGAAATTCTCATCCAGGTTCAAACGCAACATAGCTGATGAAATATTCAATGAGAAGATTACTACACAAAATATTTTCAATGTTGATGACTATACAAATAATTACCGCAGGACCCCATTCCTGGATTTTATTGGCAATGAAATTAGTCAGCCGAATTTTCTGTTTGGTGGGATGGAATAGAAGTGCATTTAAAAATAATAAACTTATACCTACAAGGCTTTCCACAACCTCAGCAACCCTTAAACACAGCTAATGAAGTACTTCTGAAGTATAGACAATGTTTCAATGTGAGAAAACATTTGTGTGGAGACATGCAACAATGTAACACAAATCTGAATGAGTCAAGTTAACAAAATTATCTGATATCAGACAAAGAACACATTTCTCCTTTGAAGTGTTTCCATAGCATTTTCAAAAATATGGGTCTTCTGACTTGGCATTGATTGTAAAACATACTACCAAGACTTGGTGGAGGAATGATGCAGCAAGGGGTGGTGGGCACACTGTATGTCCACAGAGGTGGGCTGCAGAGGGTTTTGCCAGCCAATCCCTCTGCCTAGCCTACAGCCAGATGGGCATCTCAAGAGCCCAGAAGAGGAAAGCCATCAGCAATATGATAGAGCAGCAGCCTCGAGATGGCTGTGGATCAGGAGGAGTGATCTGAGGCAGAGTGCTACTCAGACACAAGTCGGGGACTGATCAACCCCAGCAGGGTCGCCCAGGTGAGGGTGCCTGATGTTGAAAGACACAAACCACCCTGTTACCCCAGGTTACATCCCTGGTGGTGTGTCGTGAGTGCATTGCAAGATGTATCATTCTGTCAGTCCACCTGGCCAGGCCAGTAGCGTCTAGGAAGAGACTGTATGGCTAACACAAAAGAGTGGCGGCTCTGGAGACAGTGGACAACTCGGAAAGATGGCACCAGGGGCAGTAAGGGCTATCAACTCAAGCTGCTTCTTCAGTAAAGAAGAACCCATCAAAGCTATGGAAAGATCTAAAGAAGTATACCTCCAGGGGATGGGGAGAGGGAGAGAACAAGAACCCCGACCAGACGTACCAGCGGATGAAGACTTACAGTAATGATCAACCGACCACGAGTAGGGAATGTGTCTGTAGCAAAGTATGTAAGAACCCACATGGTCTGAGGATTCACAGGGCCAAGATGAGACACTTGAGCAAGGAACAGCAGGTAAAGCACACAGGGATCACCCCTGGTGAGACTCAGGAGGAGCCAGGCTCTGAGTCACCCCAGAACGTCTGCGTATCCAAAACCCCAAGCTCAACTATACCATCAGAACATCACCGGTGAAGTGGCCTCCAGCAAGCAAGGAGGATGAGTGGCATCAGTTTGACGACAATGTGGACAAGATACTTAATGCTTCCAGAGGGGATGCAGACAGAAGGCTCAGGTTCACATAGGTGACGTGGTCGGCATAACATTGTGGTCCAAAAGGCCTGTAATGTGCTGTAAATTTCTATGTAAGTTCTATGTTAGCGATCATCATCAGTTTCGTTGCTGAGAGGTTTGGCATGGAGGAGAAGCATCGGGAGAGCACACCCTATGTGACGAACTAGTGGGCCAATAAGATAACCAACTGAGACAGGAGCTGAGGTCACATAAATGGCAGTTCAAGGAGGCAGCAGAGGAGAAAGCAAGCACTGCAGGAGCTTCATCACATTGTGAAGAAGAAGTTCCTCACCATCCACAGGGCAGAATGGCACAGACAGCGCAGGAGAGAGAGGACCCGAAAGAGGAGTGCCTTCTTAGCTGATCCAATTAGCTTCACCAAGAAGCTTCTTAAGACAAAAGTGGAGTGGGCACCTACCTTGCTCAAAAGAGGAAATTGATCAGCATCTCCGGGACACCTAATCAGACGCAACCAGGGAGCAAGACTTGGGGGGCATGCAGGGACCTAATATGTCCATCAGCACCTACTGCCGAGTTTGACAGCAGGGAGCCCAGCTTGTAAGAGGTCCCAGAAACAGGAAGAACAGCTAGGGCGATCTCGGCACCTGGCCCAAGTGGAGTAACATACAAGTGGTGTCTCAAATTTCTGTACAGGCTGTGGAGGATCCTCAGGATGGTTTGGAGGAGGGGGAGCATGGTCCACCAAAGGAGATTTGCAAATGGTGTCTGGATTCCCAAGAAGGAGAATGCTTTGAGCACCTCTCTGCTCAGCGTCGAGGAGAATATATTTTTCAGTGTCGCTGCCCGACCCCTAATGGAGTACCTCCAGAAGAATCATTACGTTGACTCTTCAGTGCAGAAGGGTGGGATAGCGTGGATTCCAGGTGCAAAGAGCATACAGGAGTGATCACCCAGTTGGTCAGAGAGGCACAGGAAGGCGAGGGAGATCTCTACATGCTCTGGCTGGATTTCATAAATGCGCATGGTTCCATACTGCGTAAGCTGGTTGAAATCACCCTCAAGCACTACCATGTCCCAGTCAGGATCAGGGAATTCATTCTGGACTACTACAGCAATTTCAGTCTAAGAGTTACCTCTGGGACAGTCACATCTGATCAGCATTGACTTGAGAAGGGGATCATCACAGGATGTACAGTGTCTGTGATCATCTTTTCCTTGGCATGCTAGCCAAGTCAGCAGAGATAGAATGCAGAGAACCATTGTCCTGGTCTGGTGTCTGTCAACCACCTGCAAGAGCATTCATGGATGATCTGACTGTAACAACAATGTCAGTGTCAGCATGCAGACGGATCCTTCAGGGTCTGGAGAAGCTCACCACTTGGGCAAGCATGAGCTTCAAACCTAAGAAATCCAGATTCCTAGTATTTAAGACAGGAAAGGTGATTAACAAATTCCACTTTAACCAGGGAGGCGCCCAAATTCCAAGCCTATCATAGAAGCCAGTGAAGAGCCTTGGCAAGGTGTTTAACAGCTCACTGACGGACACAACATCTATCAATGCAGCAATGGTTGACAAGTCAGGGCGGCCGGGTAAATTCAAGGCTTGGATTTACCAACATGGTATTCTCCTTCGGATCCCATGGCCCCTGTTAGACTATGATGTCCCACTGTCAACAGTTGAGAACTTTGAGAGGAAAATCAGCCAGCACCTACGGAGGGGGCTGGGTCAGCTTAGAAGCCTAAGCAGTATCGCCTTGTATGAGAAGAAGACCAGACTGAAACTCTCCATATGCAGTGTGAGCAAGGAGGTCATGGTCACCCATGCAAGAGTAGTGCTGCAATACAGAGAGTCCAGTGACCCAAAGGTCTCGTACGCTAGCATTGCGGTGAGGATGGGCAGGAGGTGGAGGGCGCAGGATACAGTTGAACGAGCCGAAGCATGGCTGTGCCCGAGTGTGCTGGTGGGCTCAGTGGCATTGGGATGGGCAGGCTTGGGTTGCTTCCCAACAGTCCACTATGATAAGGTACAAGGAAGAGCAAGGAGCCAGTTGGTCTAGCAGGAGGTGTGAGCTGCTGTGGAGGAGGTATGTGCCAGCTAGATTGCTGGCATAAGGCAACAAGGTGCATGGACAAGATGGAACCAGGTGCGGGGCACATCTCTTGGGGGCAAATTTGGCAAGCTGAACTCCACTGCATCAAGTTCCTGATCCAGTTGGTCTATAACATATTGCCAAGCCCAGTGAACCTCTACTGCTGGGGCAAGGCCAAAACACCAACATGCTCTCTGTGCCGAGTGAAGGGGGACACTAGAACACATCCTCAGCTGCCGTCCAAAAGCCCTGGGGAAGGGGCATTACCATTGGCACCATAACCAGGTGCCGAAGACAGAGGCAGACACCTTGAGCACAGCCACCGCCCAGGCCAAACACTATCATCCAGAAAAGCAAGCAATTGCTTTTATTAAGGCAGGAGAGAAGGCTCAAATCCAGACCAAGGAGCATGCTGGCCTCCTAGGAACAGCAACAGACTGGCAACCGAGAGTCGACCCAGGGAAACAGCTCTGATTCCCTGAGCACATCTTCTCGACAATGCTTAGGCCAGACAGTGCTGCTGTCAGAGTCATCCAGACAGGTGATCATGTTGGAGCTGACAGTTCCCTGGGAAGACTGGATGGAGGAGTGCTGCAGCAAGGGGTGCTGGGCACATTGTATGCCCATAGAGGTGAGCTGCAGAGGGTTAGCTGGTCAATCCCTTGGCCTAGCCTACAGCCAGATGGGCATCGCAGGAGCTCAGAAGAGGAAAGCCATAAGGAACACGACAGAGGCAGCAGCCTCGAGATGGCTGTGGATCAGAAGGAGTGATCCGTGATAGAATGCTACTCAAACACAAGTCAGGGCCTGATCAACCCTAGCTGGGTGAGGGTGTCTGATATTGAAAGACCCGAAACACACTGTGACCCAGGTTACATCATTGATGATATGTCTGAGTGCATCGCAAGATGTATCTTTCTATTTATGACTTGGTATTGATTGTAAGATGGGACCTCCAACAGTATAATACTATGAAGGTACAGCATTTTGTTTCTAAACTTAACGTAAACTGGAACCCAGTCAGTCACAAATTCAAGCATTGCTCATTTTATTCCATGTTCTATCATGACATTTCATTTAATCAGTTATTTCTAATAATAAAATACCCCCGGGGTAATGGTTGAGGATTGATGATAAAGAGAGAGAAAACTGTTTATGGGGAAATAAGTAGGAGAGAGGGACTATTGGAAATGCACAGGCTTGATTGGCCAAAGAGTCTCTTTTTGTGGCATACAGAAACATTTGATTAGCCTCTATTCTCTTGCTTTTCACATTATACTATGCTTAGGAAAATGGAAATTCAAAAAAAAAATCTGATGCATCATAAATTGTCATCCTGTACATATTTCTAATCTGGTACCACACCACTAATTCTATTACCAGTTACTAGAATAAATACTTTTTCAAAATATATTAGGTTAAAAAGGCATTAAAGGTGCTTTCATCAAGGAGTGAAATTTAAGTTGATTCTGAACACAAAGCAACAGTAGGGATTCTTTAAGTGTTGAGTATATGGGCAATGATTCATTTAGACATGGTGAAATAGCACAGAATGAATTAATTAAAATACTCAGTGTTGCCAGCTGCACTTAATCCTTCCACATACATAGGGAGAAGCTGTACTGTAATTCAAAATGGGCATCAATTTGAAAAAAAGGATTGGGAAAGCAAAGAAGCAAGCAAATAGATGCTGCTCTGCTTAGTCAAAACAATTTCAAGGTATTCACTGGAGGGCCAAAGGTTAATATTTAAACTCTGTTCATTATACATCAACAGACGCAAGGGGCTCAAGTTCAAATTCACACACTTGAAGCTCGATTTCACCTCCAAAACCTCCCTCCTTTTAATGTACAGTATTGCCATTCTTATTGGTAAACTGGAGATTCTTTTTGCTTGATCTCTCATATGACAAAATTATTAAAGGATGTAACAATGTAAATGCAGAATTGAGATCTTCCCAGTGTAACCCTCTAAATGTGGCTCTTAATAAACTAGGCTTATTAGTTAATCTCTGGCTAACACCCATGTGACTCAGCATTGGATGGGTAATGGTCAGAAGGCTATCTTCAATAAGCAACACATGTCCAGGATCATTATGATTCGGGTTCAGCTAAACAGGAAAGCTGGAATAATCTGTTGAGGGAATGAAAATAAAGGTGAATGCTGTATAAGTAAAGGCCCATGCAAAGTTTTTGTTCGCCAGGAGATAACAGACCTTACACCAGCACAAAATTAAAGTGGAAGCATATTTACCGATATTTCAACTTCAACAAACAGTTAGCTGAAAAAGGGCCCATTACAGTTAAACCAGTCTAAATGTGCACATAACACTGAAGCTCATTGCTGAGTAGTCGGCTGCTTTGCTTTAATTACTCACAGTGCTGAACCCACATTTTACGTGAAAGACACCAGCCACAGTTTGAACTTCCCTCGAAGACCGTTACGGTCAAGCTGGTTAGCTCAGGACTATTAGCACTTCCTCCTTGGAACTATTCATCTGCACAAAGCGCTTCTTACAATGGGGTTTCTCCTTTAGGCGGAATTCTGTGAGCATCTTCCCTTGTGCTCTTCTCTGCACTTTCTTCTTCTTCCAACACCTCTCGCTGCTACCTCATAAGCTTTTAGCAGTTCTTTCCTCATATCAAACACATACTTGAGTTACATCTTCTGTGGCAAGTCCTCCCCGGAGGTTCCAAAACAAAGATCTACACGTAACCATGCTTCGCTTCTGAACATCAACTGGTATGGCGAGTAGACAGTAGCTTCACTCTGAGAACAGTTGTAGCAGTGTACTATATGTCCAACATGCTGGCTTCATTTGCTCTTTTTGATGGCATCCAGAGTTCCAAGCATGTCTAGCAACATCCTGTTGAATCATTCAGGCTGAGAATCACCCTGAGGGTGAATATGGCATAGTCCTTGACCTCTCGACTCCAAGCATGCTCAGTAACTCATGTATGAGCAGGCTCTCAAAATCCCTTCCTTGATCACTGTATATCCTTCTTGGGAGGAAATAATGAATAAAATATTTCTCCCATGACACTTTTGCAACTGTGGATGCTCTCTAATCCTTTGTGGAAAAAGCTTGAGCATATCTGCTGCAGTGGTCCACGATGACCAAGACATTTGCAGCGTTACTGGAATCAGGCCCTATGAAAAGGAAATCCATATACACTAAATCAAGTGGTCCTGAACTTTGCAAATGAGATAAGGGAGCAAGTCTTTTAGGTAGCGTCTTTCTCCATATACATTGGATGCATGACTTACAGCACTCTTTAACTTCAGGTTTCATTCGAAGCCAATAGAACTGATCGTGAACGAATCCATACATCTTGTCAAACCCCAAATGGCCCTGAGTCATCATGAAGTGACTTCAGCACAATCCTACGTCTCAGGCAAAACCAACTGGGTACACCAAGGTCTATCTGGAGGAGACACAATCCTGTATAAAATTCTGTTCCTCATCTCCAGTTTAGTTCCATTCCCTCATCAGTAGGGGTATGGTAGGGTGTCTCGTCTTCTCAACTTGGGCCATATTCCCTTTGACAACAAATGACCAGATGGGACCTATATAAGGGTCATCTTGCTGGGCTGCTGCCAATTTCGCAGGACTCAAGGCAGGCAACTGCTTTGTATTCAGCACTGTAAAGTTGCAATATACTTGCGAAATGGCAGGGATAGAAGCTCCTAAATAATCAACAGCACTTTTAGGACATAGTCTTTGCTCTGATTTCCTAACTGTGGAAAATTGGCATATTGCTTTAACACCAGAGGCTGAAACGTCCTCCCATTCCCTGTCTGTTACCAGCACCTCATGAGAACGTCATGGCAATGCATCTACATCAATGTTCTGACTTCCCAGCTGATACTTAAGGCTGAAATCATAAGCAGACAACACCGCCAACCAGCGGTAACCTGTGGCATCCGATTTTGCCAAGGTCAAAATATACAGTAAGTCAGTGGATTGCTGTTGGACCTCACCTCGAACTAGGCACCATTAAGATAGTCACTTAACTTATCCACCACTGTCCATTTCAATGCCAGAAACTCCAATTTGCGCGCAGGATAGTTTCATTTGGATGGTGGTAGACTCTGGCTGACAAAAGTAACATCTCAACTCTTTATCTTGGTCTTGATACAAAACACCGCTTAACCCTTCTGTGAGCAGTACATATGTCAATTGGGGGTCTGCAAAGGCAAGGACAGCTGCTTCATTCAGTGACTCTTTTAGCAGCTAAAATGCCACTTCATACTTTGTATTCCATCTTTCCCCAAAAGGCTCCGAAGGGTCAAAATAAAGCTTGCCTTCTTCTCCCCTTGGTCTCCTCCCTTTCTTCGTTAAGGGAGCATAACCACACAAGACTTGATTCAAAGGGTGCCTTACTCTAGAGTAGTCCTTTACAAATTTCTGATAGTACGCACAGAATCCAAAGAATAAATGTAGAGCACTCATATTCCTGGGCCTTGGCCATGGTGATTATCGCCTCTATCTTAGATGGATCCATAGCCACTCCATCCTGAGAGACTATGTATCCCACATTGTTAACGTCTTAAAGAGTTGGCACTTGCCCAGTGACAATTTTAAACCTTCAGCTTTCAGGGGGTTTAACACCTTCAGTAGTCTTGTCTCATGCTCCTCCAGTGTTGACCCAAGCACTATGAGATCATCCAAGTACATCAGGTCCACAAGCAAGTTTACGTCACCAACGGTCTGCTCCATGATGTTGGAAAGTAGCAGGGGTTCCTGTTATGCCCTGAGGCATCCTTTCAAACTGAAAGAATCAAGCAGACATATAAATGCTATCTTTTCTTTATCAGCTTCACTCATAGGTATTTGGTAACACCCACTTCTTAGATCCAACACACTGAACCACTTACTTCCACTTAAGCAGGCCAGAGCACCCTCGATCTAAGGAATAGTATATTAGTCCGGCACTGTACATCTGTCCAGTAATCAACACACATTCATACCTTCCCCTTCTTCTTCCTCACAACTATAAGTGACGCATGGGGACTTCTTGACTTGGTGATAACTCCAGCTTACTTCAGTTTCAGCGGGTGCTGCCAAACATCTTCAGCCTCTGCTGGTGCTAACCAGCAAGACCTCTCTCAGAAAGGTATGTTCTCTGTCACTTTAATGGCGAGTACTCTTGGAGCAACTAACATCAAACTTGTTAGTAGAAAAGACATCTTCGTGTCCCATCGTCTTCTCAGTTAATCTCCTTCTCCATTCTTCAGCTATCGGTGAGTCACCAAAGTTGAATGATTTCAATGCCAACTTCCCCAATGTAGGAGACTGTTTCTCTTCCGTTTTTCTCACTGGAAAACTAGACACTATTGTCATAGGAAAAAGATGTGCAATTGGCTTTCCATGTCTGAGGGTAACATCTCTTCCTGAGGTATTCCTGACAATTACTGTCATCCTGTTTGCATAGATAGCTGAAAATTTCTACAGTTCAGGTCTCACCAGCACTCCTGCAAGTAAGCATGGCTTTTCTTCTTGATCTTCCGGAGCATCCACCAGGAGGGCTGAGATATTGGGCATTCTGGCAAAACTGGGGGTTCCCATCACTCTAGCTACTTCCCCAGGATGTAACTTGACAGGTTTAGACTGGGTATATCATACAGTTCCTCACTTATGCTCATCAACTTGCACCTTCTCAAAAGCAGCTTTGAACACAGCGCAAATGGACAAGGTTTTAAAAGAAACTCTCCCTTTCTCTCCTTGCATGCCCCCATGAGCCTTCTCAAAATGGAAGTATTTGTTCTCTCAGGAATGGAAGCTTCATCTTTTCCAACCAGATCTGGGAAAACCAACACCAGTGTATCAATAGTCTTAGCTACTCCAATATCTGCTTCTGAAAACTCCAGTTTCAATGACAAGTAACCATCGTATTGGTGATCAGCACTCAGCCCCCAGATCTCAAGTGCGCTGAGTGGCTTCAATGCTAAATGCATCAAATACCTATTGTAAAAAGATCTGCAGAACAAAGTAACTTGAGAACTTGTGTCAAGTATGACTCTAGCATAAATAACCTTCAATCCATATGGATACATCAGAGCATAGTCCCACTAAGCCTTCTGGAATAGTTTTTTGCACTTTAGTATTTCTGGTGATACACTGATTGGAACATATTTGATCCAGTATATTAGGCCATTCCTTTACTGGGTCCCTGTGTAACTTTGCTTCTTTTTTGTGTTTTATTAATCACTGATTTTCCTGTCTCTCATAGTTTTGCTTGAAGTATCCATCTTCTCCACAGTTGTAACAGAAAATAGCAGTTGTCTCCATAGTCAGAAGACTCTCTTCAGCAGTATTCCTCTGCTTAGTAAGTCCCACAGATGGGTCAGGTGTCGTACAGATGTGCCACGTCCAGCTGCAGCACTAGCAGATATCAACCAAGATATCTCAGCTTGCAGGTTTTTCCACTTCATTTTGCAAAACCTCCATTTGTATGACATCAGGGCGTTGCCTTAGCAGGAAGAGCTACAAATGAAGGCATTACTTGACTGTTGGACACATTCCATTCCTCCATCATATTTTCCTCCTCTTTTACTTGTCTAGGTAACTCAGTAAAAGATGGAGGAGGATGTATCTCATGGGTCATCTCATGTCACAGAGCACCCTTCGTTGACTTGCTCCACTCTCAAGCAATTTCTCTCAGACAGTTGAATGCCCCCTTTGCAGCACAAAGAGTGCAGCAGTTTCTCCAACCTGAAAAAGTAGGCAGAGAGCTTCTCTCCTTCCACTTGAAATGTGTGTCTGAACTTCATCATGAGATCAGCTGAACTTTCAGTAGAGCCAAAAGCATTTTCCAGAGCTTGCATATAGTTAGCTGACATGGCTAAAGTATTCTCTACTTTTAAGAACCACACTACATCAGTGGCCTGACCCTTTACACTCTTCCAGTCTCTGCTTCTGAGCACTGCCATTTATCCAATAACTGAGAGGTGTGCTCAGTCCAAGCCTCATATTTTTCTTCCCCATTGGGTGTGGGCTGACTCCAGAGAACATTCTCAGCCATTGATAACTTTGGCTCTCCAAAGGTACATTTTGGCATTTACTGACCAGCGATGTAATAGCTGAAACCAGTTCCGAATTTAAATTGACAGCTGAAGGACCTATTAGACTTTTCACATCTTCCCCTCACTCCGCAGAAAAGAGAACAACTTGCCTTTAAAAATCTTCACCCTCAGCTGCATTCTTGCCAACTCTGAAGATATTAACTGGCCATAACCCTGCCTCTCCAGGTGCCCCTAACCTATGGGGCAGCATGACTTCAGTCACTGGTAGTCTGCATTAACATGATAATCTTATCAGCTGATTCGTCAGAATGCTGATCAGTGTAACTTTCCCCAATACTTCTACAGAACTCAGTGTTCTGTATAGCATAGCAGTTGATCAGGAACTCAGACAGAAACCTTAATCAGAACACAAGAAGTTCGAGAGGATAATCTCTTCGAATCACCCCAGACTTTAATCTCCATGGCATCCATAATAACATATCTCAATTATGGTGTACCTTACT
This sequence comes from Mobula hypostoma, assembly GCF_963921235.1. Classification (NCBI taxonomy): domain Eukaryota; kingdom Metazoa; phylum Chordata; class Chondrichthyes; order Myliobatiformes; family Myliobatidae; genus Mobula; species Mobula hypostoma. Next base: position 22,902,060 of record NC_086111.1, read on the forward strand.
TTCCACAAAACACTAGCTTAAACACTGGCTTAAACACAAAGAAACTACTTAACCGATCCTTATAGAGCATTTCATCCCGGATGAGCCCGCAAAAATATAACCTTCTTACCGTGACTTGTCAACTAGGCTCATTAGTTAACTCTGGCTAACAGTTAACTGACTCAGCATTGCAAAGGTAATGGTGAGAAGGCCACCTTCAATAAGCAACTCTAGTCTAGAGTTGATATGATTTGGGTTCAACCTAACAAGAAAGTTGGAATGTTCTGTTGAAGGAATGAAAATTATGGTGTATGCTATATAAGTACTGCCCCATTGGAAGTTTTCATTCATCACGAAATAATGGATCTTACACCAGCACAAAATTAAAGTGGAAGTATATTTACAGTTACTTCAACTTCAACAAACATTTAATAGAAAAAGCCCCATTAAGGTTAAACCAGTCTAAATGTGCACATAAATGTTGGAGCTTATTGCTGGGTAGTCAAATGCTTTCCTTTAATTACTCATGGCGCTGAACCAGTTCTGTGTGAAAGACACCAGCCACAGTTCAAATTTCCCTCGAAGAATGCATGAACAAACTAGTTAACTCAAAGTATTGGCACCTCCTCCTTGGAACCACTCATCTGCACAAAGCACTTCTTACAACAGGGTTTTTCCTTTGGGCAAAGTTCTGTGAGCATCTTTCCTTGTGCTGTTCCCCACACCTCCTCCTCCTTCCAATACCTCTCTCAATGAAGATCCAAAACCAACCCGACTCCTAGAAATCTGATGCCACCAAGCTCTCTCGAACGTTCCATAGTATCCCACCGGACAGCATGTTATCAAGACAAACCCGATTGGCTTACACCACATTCTTAAAGCTGAGCAAATGACTCCTTATCTTAGTAGCAACCAAAATAATGGGCTGTGAAGCTTAATTAACAGAACACACTGCGTTTTACAGAAAAGCTGCAGTAAATAAGACACCTAACAACATAACGGTAGGATTACAAAATACATGTTCCTAATCAGGGCATTACACCCAAATTAAGTTTCAAAACCTAGTGGTCACAAACTCAAAATGAGGGTTTGGGCATTCACAACAGAGGTGAGAAGATATTTATCAGATCCTTAAGACCCGTATGCATGTTAATATATTAAAATATGATTCATTTTCTATTAATCTCCCATAAATTCACTTTCCTGTCTATAAAACCACCTGGAGTAACTGGAAAATAAAATGAACATTCCAGAAGAATGTATGCACTGCAACAGTTCCATCTCCATCAACGCCCCACTCTATTCAAATGTTTTGGTTCCTGCTTTTAAAATTTTCACTGTTGAGTTTACCTTTAATTTGCTTGGGTTTCCCATTAAAACACCAAGTTAAGTACAGCAATGTTACGCACTAATGGGCAGGAAAGATTGATCATCATTAAGCACAGAACAGTTTGTCAGTCTGTGAAATACAAGTTATTAATAACAGACGAGACTTTTTTTCTCCCCCAACGCCCATGTTAATGTTCCGGAAACACCTCTGTTACTGATTATTCGTTGTTAAGTAATTCACAGTCAATTAAGCGTTTGATGCATGGGTAGCAACTTAAGTGAACTCAATGAAATTAAATTAAGTAAAAATGATCACGAGGGATGCTACAAATGGTGGTCAAATAGTTCCATTTATTATCTGAGAATGTATACAATGTACAACCTGAAATTCTTAATCTTCACAGACATCCACGAAAAACAGAACCCCAAAAGAAGGAATGATAGAAAAATCTTAGAACCTCAATTCCTTCTCTCCCCTCTCCATCGCTCAACCAGCAGCAAGACATCAACCTCCTCCCCACCACCTATTCAACAGAAAGCATCAGCGCCCACCACCCACCAAGCAATAGCAAAGCAACGTCAGGAATATGGGCTTAGCTGGAGTTGGTAGCATATACTTTCTATCTTCCTATAAAAAGGATACATTTTTGAGAGCACCAAACTCAACACTTCTTCAGGTATTGATTGTTGTTATGAAGTCAATTTCAACTGACCTAATTCTTCCAACTGTTTCATAATTGAGATAATTCACTTCGTGCTAAAAGATAGGGGTGATAACACCTCTTGTTCCTTATTATGCTTCCTCCTACTGGCAGTTTTAAATCCTTTTGAACGAAAGCCCAAATATTAATTTTTGGTGGGTACTTTAATCATGCAAAATAACACATCAAATCATTCTCTCCTTTCAAGACATGTTTTTTCTAATCATGATCTCAATTGGGAGGAGAAATGCTTATGATGTAACTTCTTCCCAACCTTGTGGTAGTACAGAAGTTATAGCAACAATTCCATTTGGTTGAAAGTGCAGACCAGGTATGAAACCTGGAACTTTCTGATCTTGAATTTCTGCTAATCACTCTTCAATTCTTCATTTGGAATACATTAGTCAATCAAACGATTTATCTCTAATTTTCTCCCATCACTGTTAACCCAATTCTTCCAGGATACACTCATCATTTCTCTGTATCTGTTCCACAGCATTCTGTGGCATGCCCATCTGATCCCTATTTGCAGCTTACCACCAGTAGTAGTGTTAACTACCTCATCTTTTCTGCAGGCAAATATACTATCAGTTCATTGGGTTGGAGCTAATCTTCCCTCCTCACTCTCTTCAGCCACTCTTCCTTCCTTCGCTGAGCTAAACACACTTCCTAGTCATAGCTTAGAATCAATGAATCAACATCCTTCTCATGGATGATGGCTCAGAAAGCACCTCAATTAGCGATACATTCCGCTATGTTGTCTATTCAGTCTTTTGTGGACTTGACATAGCGTCCACTTTTTTATTGGTTTATATTCTTTGCTCAAGTATTTTAAAGCACTTCACCGTATCTGCCTTTATTATAGGAGCCATGCTTGCTCTACATTCCACACTGATGCCCAGGCTTTAGTTAGGTACAGAAGTTGCTTTGCTTACCTAGATGCTGTTTGGATTAGAGGGCATGTGCTATAATGGAAGATTGGACAAACCTGTGTTATCTTTCTCTGGAGCAGCAGAGCCTGACAGAAATCTGCTGGAGGTTTATAATCTTATGACAGGCATAGATGAAAATAGACAACCAGTATCTTCTCCCCAGGGTTCAAATGTCTAATACCAAAGGGCATGAGTTTAAGGTGAGTGTGGGTAAATTCAAAGGAGATGTGCAGGGCAAGATTCCCCCCCCCAACCAAACATGGTGGGTGCCTGGAATGCACTGCAATGGTGATAGCAACAACTACAATATAGGTGTTCAAGAAGCTCTTAGATAGGCATATGAATGTGCAGGAAAGAATACGTAGGTTGTGTAGGCAGAAGGCATTAGTGTAATTGGGCATTTAATTATTAACGTAATTAATTTGGCACAATATGGTGAGATGAAAGGCCTGTTCCTGTGCTGTTCTATTTTTATGTTTTAAATTGAACAAGATCTGCATCTATAATTACTGCATTGTGAATCCTCATCTATAGCCTCCTTTTAAACCGATCTTCATAAAGCTCAGCAGCATGATACCAGACAGCTGAAGAACCAGAATGATTGCAAATGAAATCAAGTTTTTAGTGAGTAGTTACCTGCCTGGCTACTTCAAATTTGTTTAATGTAAACAACATTCACTCATTAATCCATAGAAAAATTAAGGAATGGATCTAAAAATGAAAAGCAATTCTGTCCATGAAAAGCTGAAACAGTGTACTCACATATCTGTTGATTCTTCTGGATCCCGGGAATATTCAGGATCTCTGCAAATATCAGAGTCAGAGCTGCAGAAACAGAATAAAGGGATTGAATCTAATTGAGCACTATTCTGTATAGTCAAACTCAAAATTACGTGTGAATATTTCCAAAAAGCAAAAGGACTTGACAGTATTTTACTTTCTAAACAAGAGCAGCACTCCATGTGATGAGAAAGCTCACCACAGAAATGATAGTCATAGATCAATTGGGATTCATCCTCTCATGCTAGCCTCATGACTCATTTCGATCAGAGTTTGGAGGCACTGAGCCACTGCTCAAAATACTGCTAATCTTTTGAAATATGGATAGAAGGTTCGGAGTGTTTAACACAACCTTGCCGTTCCCTAATCCTGCAAATAGCGATTTTCCAGCTATTGAACAGAACCTCAGATGATCTCTTTTTTCTTATTAAAAGCCATTGTGTTACCAAGGTGTAGTTGGCAGCACTCTGGCCTAAGTTAAAAGCTGAGAGTTCAAGACACACAGCAAACTTTTGAGCCCAAAATCTACACCAACATTTCAGGGTTGAACTGAGGAAATTCTTGCACTGTTGAAGGTGGGTCCAACGTTACATCATGTCTCTATGCATCCTCACAGCTGGAAATTAATGAATACAGATTTTAATAAAGAGCAATGGAGTTGCAGAATCCTGGCCAACGTATGCTATTTAACTATTATTGATGAAACAGATGTGGACCAACCTATTTTACAAAAGTAAAGCCACCTTGATTTATTAGTGATTAAGTGTTTGATATGTTCTAAGGGTCTAAAATATGCATACACACTGTATAAATATATTTCTTTTTTTTGATAGTAACCAACACAATACCTAGAACTATCTTTAGAGGGTATAAATAACAACAGGCTCTTTCTAATCAGATTATATAGTAGATTTATAGAGCAATTAAAGGATCGGTAGTTTCAAGGTCCTGGGTATCAACGTCGCTGATGATCTATTCTGGGCCCAACATATTGATGTACTTACAAAGAAGGCATGACAGGGGCTATATTTCATTAAGAGCTTGAGCAGACTTGGTATGTCACCAAAGACTCTCACAAATTTCTACAGATGTATCAGGAGAGCATTTTAATTGGTTGCATCGTCAGCTGGCATTGAGAGGCCACTTCAGAGGACTGGGAAAAAGCTGCAGAGAATTCTAGACTCAGCCAGCTTTATCATGGGCACTAGATTCTCCAGCATTAGGAACATCCTCAAAAGGTGATGCCTCAAAAAAGGTGGCATCTGTTATTAGGAACCCCCGTCACCAGGACATGCCCTCTTCTCATCGCTACTGTCAAGAGGTAGCGCAGGACCCTGAACGAATACACTCAATGTTTCAGGATTAGCTTCTTCCACTCCCTCATGAGATTTCTGAATGGGCCAGGAACCCAATCTCACTATTATTTTTGCTCGCTTTTTAGACTACATATTTTTATCTATATACTTATTGTAATTTCACTTTTCATTATTATGTACTGCTATGTACTGCTGCTGCAAAACAACAGACTTGACGATATTCCATATGCCATTAATATTAAACCCAATTCTGATTCAATTCCAATGAACAACATTTAAGACAACATTCAAGAGCTATCCAAATTAATGTTCCTATGTTACTTCAACCAAGTCTTAAATTCAGTTATAATTTCTAATCTCAACCTATTTACTACATTTATCAGAATTATCTTAGTTGGTACTGAAATAAGTTTTTAATATTTTGATTCTTTCACTATCAGAGGTTTAGATTCCACACATGCCTTGGGTGATTCTTTCAATGAGAAAAATTTAGACTGGTAGAAGGCAGTTGATTGAATTGAATTTCAGGAAATGTGACATGTTACGTTTTTGTAAGAAGAAAGAGAAATGGCAATCTAAAATGGGTGGGGTGGTGAGGGGTTTACATCTAATCAAGATAGCAGGACAGAGAGGGCTGAAGGTCCAAGGGTTCACTTATTATCAAAGTATTTTTCAGATAGCCACGAAGGAAAAGAAAAGCAGCACCATCATCAACCCCCAAATCCCACCTCCATGTAAAAAAAAATGAACAAAATATGGATCAGGCACATCAACCCCTAAATCACTCCTCCTGCACAAAAACCAAGCAAAACGGATCAGGCACATCGACCCACAAATCCCTCCTCTTGCATAAAAAAAGACTGACAAAATGGATCAGGCACACCAACTCCCAAATCCCTCCTCCCACACAAAAAAAACAAACAAAACTGATCAGGCACATCAACCCCCAAATCCCCCTTCCTGCACAAAATAATAAATGAGAAAATCCAGGTGGAAAAGGGTAAAATAGTATAAAAACTATAAGGCTGAAAAAAAGTCTATAGACCAAAGTACAAATCAAAAATACAGAAAAGCCCAGGGAACACTCTCCAGGCCGAGCGGCAAACCTTTCCTTCTCCAGTAAAGAGCGATCAAAGACAGACAGCTGGTGCTCACCCCTCCACATTCATCTCTATGCTTCAGTCTCCCTCATCGCTTTAATCAGCGAACAATGGGAGCTTTAATTCGTGAAATGGAGCCAAACATCCGCTTGCAGCTCGTCCTTCAACCTGCCTACAACAAAGTTCCTGCATACTGTCTCGTCTCCCAGAATCCTCTCGGAGACTGCACAGCACTTGTACACCCAAACAACCTCCAAGCTTCTGCATTTGCCTAAGCAACACACATCAAAGTTGCTGGTGAACGCAGCAGGCCAGGCAGCATCTCTAGGAAGAGGTACAGTCGACGTTTCGGGCCGAGACCCTTGGTCAGGTCTAACTGAAAGAAGAGCTAGTAAGAGATTTGAAAGTGGGAGGGGGAGATCCAAAATGATAGGAGAAGACAGGAGGGGGAGGGATGGAGCCAAGAGCTGCACAGTTGATTGGCAAAAGGGATATGAGAGGATCATGGGACAGGAGGTCCAGGGAGAAGGAAAAGGCTCTTCCTTCAGTTAGTCCTGACGAAGGGTCTCGGCCAGAAACGTCAACTGTACCTCTTCCTATAGATGCTGCCTGGCCTGCTGTGTTCACCAGCAACTTTGATGTGTGTTGCTTGAATTTCCAGCATCTGCAGAATTCCTGCTGTTTTCTGCATTTGCCTTGATGTTTCAATCAACCTCTTTGCTTTAATCAGCAAACAATGGAAGCTTTAATCAGCGAAATGGGGTCAAGCATTGGCTCGCATGAGGCTTCTTGCCACGAGTTCCGCGCACTCTTCCCCTGCCTCCCGTAATCCTCTCAGAGACTACGGAGCACTGAAGCACACAAACTATCCCCAAACAGTTTCAGAATCACATTCAAGATGAAAAATAAATGTAAAAGACATAAAAGATGGTATCCAGAAGATGTCAACCAAAGGAGCATTGTACACAGGGAAATTTGAGGAAGTGATTATAAAAAGCTATGGGATCTAGGCATAAATAAAAGCATGGAATACATGAATCTCTATAAAACACTAGTTGATGGTAACTAGAACATAGTATACAGCTTAGGCATCACATGTTAGGAAAGTAGTGAAGGCCTTACTGAAGGTGCAAAAGAGATTTACCAGAATAATTTTGAGTTGTTAGACTTTAATTATGTGAATGGACTAAAAAACATATTCACCCATGGAACAAGGAAGCTCAAAGGAGAACCAACAGGAAAGTTTAAAATCATGAAAGATGCTGTCAAAGCAGATTCAGAGAAACTGCTCCCGTTGGTACAGGGCTGAAGAGCCAGAAACACAGAGTTAGAGCAATTGGTAAAAGAAAAGAAAAAAATAGCTTTACACAGTAAATGGTTTAGGGTTTGTAATGCATTGCCAGGGAAATTAGAAGTAGAATCAGTTGCACTTTTCAAAAGGGAGCTGGATATGTATCAGAAATGAAAGAGCAGAGAGACTATTTAAACTACTCTTACAAACAGATAATAAGAGCACAATGGACCAAATAGGCTCCTTCTTGCTGTAACCATTCTGAGAATGTTGCCAGTTTAGTAGAACACCCAAATGTGCAGAGAATTTATATTACAGTGCTGTCATATTTCCTCATACATGTTCTCACCCCCAGCACAATCCTTGGGCTGTGTTAGTCATTGACGCAAATGGCATATTTCACTCTATTTTTCAATGTTTCTTAACATAAATATCAAAAAATGGTTTTCAATTTTGCTTCATAACTTTAAAGAATGAACTATGGAGTATGAACCTCTCAATTCCCAAAAGAAAATCGTATCTTAATTAAAGTTGACAGCATCTTACAAAACTGATTAAATCTATGTCAGCAACTCTTTCTCCCAAGATGCATTAGCTAAGTGGGATGTGATGCCAATGAGCTTATATCAAATTTCTATAAGACTGTAATATGAACAGTAAACACAAGGAATATGAACAGTCAGTTTTGATTACAATTTATAATGGTGTCATTCTGCGGCAGAAAAGGATTAAACTCAATGTGACTATTAGCTAGAGATTTATTTTTCTGAAACAAGTCGGGCAACAAAGAACAAAGGCTACCTTCACTGAAATCAGAAGCTAGCAGAAGTTATTGAATTTTCATATAAGATGGAAGGTTGTTAATTGTCATTCCTCAGCACACGAAGTGTAAAGGAGAATTAAATGATTGTTACTCTGGATCTGATGCAGCATAAAACACAAAAAATCCACGATTATAAAAGCAATTGTATAAAACACAATGTACGAGTAACCGTTAAATATTTTGACAGACTGTATGTACATAAAGTGACATTAGATGATGTGCATCTAGTCCAGGTAAGGGGTGGTGGGTTGGGTTAATTCGTGAAGGTGTTAATCAGCTTGACACCTTGCGTATAACTGTTTTTGAATCTAATGGTCCTGCCATGGATGCTACATATCCTCTTCACTAAAGGCAATGGAACATACAGTTGTTACAGGAATTAACCCTCAACAATAATGATCAGTAAGGCACAGAGAGAAGCTGTATTTAGTAACAAGTACTGGCTCAGTTAACAAGCAAGTGAATTTACAAAACTATAAACTTGTGTAAACACCCACTATGTTTCCCTGACCCTCTGTGAACAGTCCAAGAATAGAAAGGTAATACTCAGGAGAAGGAGTCTATGCTATCCAGGCATTCCTCTTGATCTCGATGTAATCTTCACATTTCCAACGTGGGAGTCATTCAATTCTGTAATGACTGGTCTCCACAGAGATGTAGTGCCTGTACCCCTGAAATTCTCCGTTCTTATCCTTTGCCTTATCAGTTCAATCCGTCTTGTTCTGATTTTATTGGCTTAAGCTCACCTGACTGACTTGCGCCAGCTTCTCACTGGTTCTGGCCCAAGCCTACAAACAGTATTACTTTATAGCTCTTGAAATCACAATATGCAGAAATGTCATTGAAGAACAGACCGGAAACTTGTCAACTAAGTTAATGATTTACTTTACATCAGTCTGCCACCATCTAGCTCTTTCTCTGAACCATCTCCCAGCTAAGAATCAATCCTGCCCTAATCTTCACTGGTCTCTTTTAGGTCCCAGTTTCTCATTCTTTTCTATATATAAAGGAAAACCCTGTTTACAGATCACAAGAAATCAAATATCTTCCTAATATAATATTATATGTATGTCGTATAGATAATCAAAACATAATTGACTGAGGGTCAATCTGCAACATACTTTCAATGGCCACTTTATTGGAATTCGGCGCGGTCTTCTGCTGCTGCAGCCCATCCACTTCAAGGTTCGACATGATATGCGTTGAGAGATGCTCTTCTGCACACCACTCTCGTAACGTATGGTTATTTGAGTTAATGTCGCCCTCCAGTCAGCTTGAATCAGTTTGGTCATTTTCCTCTGATCTTTCTCATTAACAAGGCATTTTCGCCCACAGAACTGCTGCTCACTGGATGTTTTTGTTTTTTGCACTATTCTCTGTAAACATTAGAGATTGTTATGCGTGAAAATCTTAGGAGATCAGCAGTTTCTGAGCCACCCAATCTGGCACTAACAATCACGGGCAAAGTCATTTGGATCATGCTTCTTCTTCATTTTGATGTTTGGTCTGACCAATGCGGAACCTTTTGACCATGTCTGCATGCTTTATGCATTGAATTGCTGCCATATGATTGTCTGATTAGATATTTGCACAGTGTACCTAATAGAGTGGTCACTGAGTACATGACTTACAGTGCCTATGAAAGCATTCATTCGCCCCCCCCCCCATCCCTTTGGAAGTATTCATGTTTTATTGTTTCACAACATTGAATCACAGCAGATTTAATTTGACTCTTTTGACACTGATCAACAGAAAAGACTCTTTCATGTCCAAGTGAAAACAGATCTCCAGATCTCTACAAAGTGACCTAAATTAATTACAAATATGAAACGCAAAATGAATGATTGCCTAAGTATTCACCCCCTTCAAGTCAGTATTTAGTAGATGAACCTTTGGCAGCAATTACAGCCTTCTGTCTGTGTGGATAGGTCTCTATTAGTTTTGCACATCTAGACTCTGATTTGGTCCACTCCAGGATACTAACTTTGTTGTTTTTAAGCCTTTCTTCTGTCGCTTTGACTTTAAGCTTGGGGTCATCGTCTTGCTGGAAAACAAATCTTCTCCCAAACCGCAGGTCTCTTGCAGACTGCATCTGGTTTTCCTCCAGGATTTCCCTGTACTTTTCTGCATTCATTTTACCCTCTCCCTTCACAAGTCTTCTCTGAGCCTGCTGCAGTGAAGCATCCCCACAACATGATGCAGCCACCACCATGCTTCACGGTAGGAATGGTGTGTTTTTGATGATGTATGTTGTTTGGCGTACACCAAAGATAGCGTTTAGTCTGATGGCCAAAAAGTTCAATTTTGGTTTCATGAGACAATAGAACCTTCTTCCAGCTCACTTCAGAGTCTTCCTCATGCCTTCTGGCAAACTCTAGCTGAGATTTCATGTGTTTATTTTTCAGCCGGTGGCTTTCTCTTTGCCACTCTCTCAAAAAGCTGTGATTGGTGAAGCAACCGGGCAACAGTAGTTGTACCGGCAGTCTCTCCTATCTCACCCACTGAAGCTGTAACTCCTCCAGAGTTGTCATAAATCTAATGATGGCCACCCTCACTAATTCTCTTCATGGTGACTCCGTTTTTAAGGACAGCTTGCTCTTGGCAGATTTACAGCTGTGCCGTATTCTTTCCATTTCTTGATGATTGACTTAACTGTACTCCAAGGGATACTCAGTGACTTGGAAATTTTCTTGTATCTATCTCCTGACTTGTGCTTTTCAATAACATTTTCGCAGGGTTGCTTGGAGTGTACTTTTGTCTTCATGGTGTAGCTTTTGCCAGGATATAGACTCACTAGCAGTTAGACCTTCCGGATACAGGTGTGTTTTTACTACAATCAATTGAAACACCTCGACTGCACACAGGTCTCCAAAAACTTACCTCTATTTAACTAATCATGTGACTTCTAAAACTAACTGGCTGTGCCAGTGATGACTTGGTGTGTCCTATTAAAAGGGGTGAATATTTATGCAACTATTTTTTTAATATTAATTTAGATCACTTTGTAGAGATTTGTTTTTACTTTGACACGAGTCTTTTTCTGTTGATCAGTGTCAAAAAAGCCACATTAAATCCACTGTAATTCAATGTTATAAAACAGTAAAACATGAAAACTTCCAAGGGGGTGAATACTTTATATTGGCACTGTACCTAATTCATTCCCATTTTATATATTCATGAAACTTCATAAATTATACCTTCTCTGGAATAAGTTCTGTTTATCAGAGATTTAAAGTGATATACAGTCGTAAGCAGACATTGAGAGCTTTGTTTGTTAATGTTCATCACCTGGAATTAATCTCAAGAGGCAAAGAAAGCATTTTACACAAAAAGCAGCAACACATATATGGTATCATATTGCTGTATACAGCTATGAGGGAAACAAATTTTTCTCAGGGTATATTGTAAAGGTAAGTTATTCTGCAAAAATTAAAAATATTTTCAACAAATTTATTAACAAATCTGAAGATAGCATATTTACAGGAGAACTATCAAAAGGAATTTTGTCACTGTGTTGAATGACTATTGATCTTTTCTATACACACTCACTTTAGTACTTTTTCCATTAAAAGCGATTCAATAGGTACACGCCTACTGGGCAGATTACATCCATTAGCCGTATTCCTACCAAAAGCCCCGTCTAAAGGTTATAATTTGGAAAAAATGTCCAAGTTCTTCAGAGGAAAGATAGAAGCTAATCTCACAGAAAAGCTATCAGGAGAGTGGAATAGAAGAAGTTGTTGCTATAGAAGAATATAAACACAAAAATAATTTTTAATTCAAGATGCTCAGGGAATAGAACCCGACATTGGTTATTAAAAACATGATGCATGACTGGGTCCAAGCAAATTTGAGTCAACACACACAAAATGCTGGAGGAACTCAAAAGGTCAGGCAGCATCTATGGAAATGAATAAACAGTCAATATTTCGGGCTGAGACCCTTCTTTAAGAGAGTAAAGGAAGGGCAAGATGACAGAATAAAAAGAAGGGTCTCTGCCCAAAATGTCAACTGTTCATTCATTTCCATAGATGCTGCCTTACCTGCTGATTTCCTCCAGCACTTTGTGTGTGTGGCTCTGGATTTCCAGCATCTGCAGGATCTTGTGTTTAAAAATTGAGTCAACTAAGGTTTCTGCTAGATAAATGACAGGAGTCAGTCCAGAAAGACATTGAATTGTTTGAACTGAGAGATGACACAGACATAAGTAAAGAGTTTTAGTGGTGGTAAGGTGGAAGTAGAAGCAGCCCGTGTTATTGCTTATATCATCATCTCTATAACCAGGGAACACAAGGTCAATTGTAGCATCTCCATCACTCTCTGAACAGTCTAAATCAGATGTTAAAATTGAGACCTTTCATGGAAGGACATTTACTCGATATATTACTTTGTAGTAAGACTGTACATGCAGATTTGCAGTCTGGGTTTATAATTTCACTATGAGCGAAAGGGAAGCCTCACAAAATTTATTTTATCTTCTCAGTGCTACAAAATGTGAAATTAGGTCCTGATATATAATTTTGCACAAAAAACCAATGGAATTACAGGATTCCATTCTCAAAATACACTGGTTAAGGTCCTAAACTATCCTATAATTCTACAGGATAAAAAATTACTTTCATTTACTTTATCACTGTGCTGTTTAACAGGAAAAAGGATGGGATTGTGGTACAGATTCCTTAAACACAACTATATATTTTGTGCAATAGGAAGTCAATGTCACCTGCAATCACTTTGGCAGATTTGATCATCTGACTGTCCTATTCCCGACATACGGTCAGAGACTGAGGACCACGGAACCATTGGTGGGGACTGTAAAGTATAGCCAAGGGAGATAGAAGGGTGCTTACAGGACTGCTTTGAATTGGTAGTGTGACAAAAGACCAAGTTATCAGAAGATTGATGCTGATCAGAGAGACAAAGAGAGAAACATTCCAAATGTTAATAAGAGAGAGGAGAGAGATTAACGAAAAGAGATGCAGTTCTGAGTATTGTCAGACCGGTTGCTTTGAAACTGAACTGTTTGAAGTTTGATGGACAGGCGATACCCCAGCAGGGGGATAAAAGGAACAGGTTCGCTAAGGCAAGGGACACACCACGAGATCACGAGGTAACGAGACCCTTTGGAGTTTTTGGAGGTCTGGTCGCGGGACCGACCATAGACGCACAGGGTGAGAAGGTATGATCGGCGGGAACCTGGTGTGTGTGTCCGGCCTTGTCTGGGTGCCGGGTTCACTGCAGAAGAACGATTGTATCCGGAACGGAGGGGTCACAGTTGGTGACCTCAGAACACATTACAAAGGGCTCACCCGAAAGCTAACTGCGAGGAATATCAAAGGTCTGTTTGAATCCGATTTGAATATCATCATTCACGCTCTCTCTCTCTCTCCAACGGCACCACGGCGATCACTGCGAACTGTATTCAGCTGAACTGAACTCTGTGTCACTTGAGACTGATCATTCACCCCTAGACTGCGATAGAGCTTGATTGATTCCTATTATCCTAGTTCTGTGTACATGCGTGTTTTATCATTGCTAACCTGTTGCATTTATACCCTTACTATTAGAATATTGTGTTACTTATTTCTTTAACTTATTTCTTCAATAAAAACTTCCTTAGTTCCAGTAATCCAGACTCCAACTAAGTGGTCCATTTCTGCTGGTTTGGCAACCCAGTTACAGAGTACGTAACATAAGTGGGGTTCTCGTCCGGGATTTTGAACGCTAAATTTGGGACTGGGTAAATTGATTGGGTTAAAATTCCAGAAAGAAAGAAAAGGCAAACAGCAGAAATGGAGATTGAGGAATTTCTAAAGGCGCCGACCTTGGAGGCATTAGAGGATGCTAGGAAAGCAGAATTGGCAGCTGTGGCCTAACGGTTGAATCTTTTTAAGGGGAAGTCGACAATGAGGAGAGCGGAGATGCACAGAGCTATCACAGAGCATTATGTATCTAAAGGTGTGTTTCCCCAAGGGGAGCTGGAGGTGGTATCTATGGGAAAACCTGGTGCAGAAGCAGTACAGCTGCAGATTGAAAAATTGAGACTCGAGCACGAGTTCCGGGTAAAACAGTTGGAGCGAGAAGAGAAGGACAAACAGTTGGAGCGAGAAGAGAGGCAGTTAGAGAAACAGAGGGAAAGGGAATTTGAGCTGGAGAAGTTAAAGATGATGGCAGCGCAGGGGCCCATGCCAAACCAAGGTGGAGGGTTCAGGGTGACCCAGGAGCTTAGGTTGGTTCCCCCATTTGACGAGACCGATGTTGATCGGTACTTTCTCCATTTTGAAAAAGTTGCTGCAAGTCAGGACTGGCCGAGGGATAAGTGGGCTGTTTTGCTTCAGAGTGTACTTAAAGGAAAAGCACAACAAGCTTACTCGGCCTTGTCCGCAGGAGATGCCCAGAGGTATGAGGTGGTGAAAGAGGCCATACTCAGGATTTATGAGTTGGTCCCAGAGGCATACTGGCAGAGGTTCCGGAATGCAAGGAAGCAGTGGGGCCGCACGTATTTAGAGTTTGCCCGTGAGATGCAGACATATTGTGAGCATTGGTGCGCCTCGAAAGGGGTCAATGGGGATTATGACAGACTGCTACAGCTAATCCTGATTGAGCAGTTTAAAGGTTGTGTCCCTGAAGGTACAAGACCCTACCTAGATGAGAAAGAGGCAGACACTTTAGCCGCAACTGCTAAATTAGCCGATGAGTACGCGTTGACACATAAAACGAAGTTTACCCCGAGTAAAGGCTACCAGAAGGGTAGTCAGGACGGCGGGGAGAGTCTGCCAGAAAAGTCAGAAAGTAAGCTGGGGACTAGTGAGAAGGATAAGGTAGACAGGGAGCAATTTGGTAGGAAGTCTCCTGGGGTCGTATGCTATAACTGCAGGAAAGCCGGACACTTTGCGTCCAGGTGCTTTGCTCCAAAGAAGGAGACGGGGAAAGGAAAAACGGCGGTTCTGACTAGCTGTATTGAGCTAGTAAACAAACCGCTGGGGGAGAAGAGGTCTGATAAAGTTCAGGAAGGGTGCGAGAGGTTTATCTCGGCCGGATTGGTGTCAGTGAAGGAGGGATTAAACCCAGTTCCAGTATGGATCTGGAGAGACACGGGAGCTTGTCAGTCATTGATCTTAAGGAGTGTTTTAGACTTTAGTTCAGAGACCGAGACTGGGGAGGTCAGGGTGATAAAAGGTATTGGGAAAGGGACTGGAGCAGTACCTTTGCACCAGATACACCTAAAAAGCGACTTGGTCTCTGGACCGGTCACGATCGCGGTGAGGCCCGAACTACCGATGAAAGACGTGGAGGTCTTACTCGGTAATGACCTCGCTGGCGGAGAGGTGTACCCAGCAGGAAGATTGACAAGCCAGCCTGACAGGATTGAGGCCCCGCCCATGGACTCACAGGTTTATCCCGTTTGCGCAGTGACTCAGGGCACGTTTAGAAAGGCTGCCGAAGTAAATATAGCTTTGGCTGAGACGTTTTTACCAGCCTTGTATCAGAAGGGGTTAGAAAGTGAGGAGCAGCATAGTGAAACAGAAATTAAGGTAGATTTATCATTAGCAAGGAAGGAATTTGTACGGGCACAGGAGCAAGACGAGGAGCTGATGGTTTTGACGGAGCCAGCTCTCTCCGAAGCAGAATTAAAAAGGGAGCCAGTGGGCTATTGTGTGGAGGAGGGAGTACTAAGGAAGAAATGGAGACCAAGTACCGTGCCCCAAGATGAGGAATGGGGGGTGGTGCCAAAAATTTATGGGGATGAGATTCGTAATCTGGCCCACAAGATACCCCTCGGTGGACATTTTGGGGGGAAGAAAACAGTCGGCGGAATCATGAAAGAGTTTTACTGGCAGCACAGGAGGAAGGATGCTATTGACTATTGTAGACGTGAGCCAACACAGCCTATTGATATGCTAACAGCTTGCCACAATAGGCGAACAGACCTAGTCGGTGTTATCATGAAAATTAGTGAGGCTAGTGTGCCACCTGATAAGGGGAAAACCCATTTTGAAAAGATAAGTATGGTGCCGACCAGATGGGAGAAGTCTATTGTTTTGGCCAGCTTTGCTGATAAGGTCTCTCCCTTCATGCCCAAACAAAGCGACCCGCTAAGAGAGCTAATTAAACAGCACGCACACGTATATCCGGATGTCCCGAGGTGATGCAAAGAGCCGGGACATGGTGTTGTCGTCACATCAGGTCAGCCTAGTGAGCAACACCCCTATAGGATGATTAATTCAGTGAGAAAAGGGCTAAAGAACGCAGAAGCGTATATTGGCGATGTAGTAGTCTGGAGTGACATGTGGGAGGAGCACAGTGTGGCACTGTTTAAACGGCTGTTTGAAGCCAGCCTGACAGTGAACCTCGCAAAAAGTGAATTCAGCCACGCGAAGGTCACTTATATGGGATTTGTGGTAGGACAGGGGCAGCTGGCTCCAATGCAAGCTAAGGTGTGGGCTATCTCTGAAGTCCCCACCCCGACAGACAAGAGAGCCCTGACAAGGTTCTTGGAGATGATGGGGTACTATCGGAAGTTTTGCAAAAAAAAAAACTTTGCGGATATTACCCACCCTCTTACTAAGCCCTTGCCAAAGAATGCTAAGTTGGTGTGCGTCGACCCTTGTTATCTGTGTCCGGGACAAAAACCACTGAGAAGTTACACTGATCACAACTCATTAGTGCTTTTGGCCACTGTGAAGTTTGCTAAATTGGAGCCTGGTCTTAGAGGATTATTAAAATAACACATATAAAAGGAACGGAAAATGTGATTGCTGACTGTTTGTCAAGGTGTTGACAACTTAAAGTTCTTTGTATTAGCCAAATAGCTGATGAACATGTATATTTGTGTGTATCTAATAATGCATTCATGCCTATAATTTTTACCCCGGTAAAAATCCTTTGAAGGATAGGGGTGTGACAAAAGACCAAGTTATCAGAAGATTGATGCTGATAAGAGAGACAAAGAGAGAAACATTCCAAATGTTAATAAGAGAGAGAGGAGAGAGATTAACGAAAAGAGACACAGTTCCGAGTATTGTCAGACCGGTTGCTTTGAACCTGAACTGTTTGAAGTTTGATGGACAGGCGATACCCCAGCAGGGGGATAAAAGGAACAGGTTCGCTAAGGCAAGGGACACACCACGAGATCACAAGGTAACGAGACCCTGACAGTGCAGTGTGCCCCCCAACAAGTTGGTGGGAGTTTTTGGAGGTCTGGTCGCGGGACCGACCATAGACGCACAGGCTGAGAAGGTACGATCGGCGGGAACCTGGTGTGTGTGTCCGGCCTTGCCTTGGTGCCGGGTTCACCGCAGAAGAATGATTGTATCCGGAACGGAGGGGTCACAGTCGGTGACCTCAGAAGACATTACAAAGGGCTCGCCCGAAAGCTAACTGCGAGGAATATCAAAGGTCTGTTTGAATCCGATTTGAATATCATCATTCTCATATTCTCTCTCTCTCTCTCTCTCCACCACGGCGATCACTGCGAA
The DNA here is from genome assembly GCF_963921235.1 of Mobula hypostoma. NCBI lineage: Eukaryota > Metazoa > Chordata > Chondrichthyes > Myliobatiformes > Myliobatidae > Mobula > Mobula hypostoma. Next base: position 22,919,790 of record NC_086111.1, read on the forward strand.
CTGTATTCAGCTGAACTGGACTCTGTGTCACCTGAGACTGATCATTCACCCCTAGACTGCGATAGAGCTTGATTGATTCCTTTTATCCTAGTTCTGTGTACATGCGTGTTTTATCATTGCTAACCTGTTGCATTTATATTCTTACTATTAGAATACTGTGTTACTTATTTCTTTAACTTATTTCTTCAATAAAAACTTTCTTAGTTCCAGTAATCCAGACTCCAACTAAGTGGTCCATTTCTGCTGGTTTGGCAACCCAGTTACGAGGTACGTAACAGTGGACTGGACCATATTCAAGGATTCATCTATATATCCAATTGAATAGGGCACAGTCATCACCAATTTTATCAAGACCTGTGTCGGTGAGCATGTGCTTTTGAGATCAGTTTGTCTTTCTAATATTGACTCTGCTTGTCACTTACATTATCAAGGATTCAAAGCACATTTATTATCAAAGAATGTATAAATTATACACGTTGTAATTTGTCTGCTTATAGGCAGCCACGATGCAAAAAATTTGAAAAGACTAAAAACCACTGAGCAGAGAAAGAGAGAGAAAATAACTTCATGCAAACAAAAGAAGCAAGCTAACAGCATCACAGACCAGGAGTCCCAGAATCGCTCTCTGAATAGTCAGAGTAAGCTCAAGCCAAACCTCAGTACCCAGTTTTCACACTAGTGGAGCAGAAGCACACAGCAGCCAGATCAGTTTACAGCTGCGGAGAAAGGAATGAACATTCTTGGGAGAGTGAGAGAAATCAGCCTGACCCTCGCCTCCACACCTGACACTTGGGCTTCCAACCTATCTGGCACAGCATATAAATTGTCCAAGCACCAAGCAGTGCCACATTCTAGGACTCGGATCCAGGTGCCCTGATATGCCTGGGCTGCCCTGCCCGAAGCCACTGTTGATCTCACCAAATCAGCTCAACCTCAGAGCGATCCAACCTCGCACCTGAGTTAGGTGGACAGGCATTGAAAATCTTCCACATCGACTCCTCTCCAAATTGCTCACTCCATCTATGGTAGCAAAATGAACTCTATGAACCTGACGGCTCGAACACATTGTGCCACGCAATGCCCCAGCATAGCTCATCACCCAAATCAATCGCCTCCACCTGCGTCCTCACTGTCTGTGGTAATAGTTCGCCACAATTTGTTTCATGAAAGATGTTATAAGTAATGTTTTTAGTCGATTCTCCTGCCTTATGATTCACCAGTAAGCTGTCACACATCTTCGATCGCGCCATCTTAAACCAGAAGTTAGTCTTCAAATATATTCTTCACATATTATCCACCAAATATCAGCTAAATATCTGCTTTCGCTGCTTCATTTCATTCTCATCCTCACACAAGGAATCTTTGGTTTTTGTTGTCTTATGTTTTTCCATGTAGGAAGGTAATTAGACTGTACACAAATGGCTTCTTTTTAAAGATTGTTTCATTGTCTGAATACTTACAGTTATATCTGCCAATTGCTGTTACCAATTTATTTTGCCCACATTAATTTTTAATTCAATGAAACCGTCACTCCAATTATTCTTTGGACTCTAGATTGTGTTTTGCTCTGCCAATAAGCTAGTTTATATCTAATAACTTTTGTGATGCTAAACTTTATCTACTTGGTGCACCTTATTTCCAGTAAAGGATCACTTTCAGTCAGAATTGCTCATAAATAAGAAAGTTTTCCTGAAGAGAAAACCTTACCTTTTTAATCTACTATTAATCTACATCACCCTATTTTTCTTAATCCCTCTTCTCTCTATGTGAATATCTAAACTAAGCCATGTCAAGAATGACATGCAGTGGGTTCTACACTCTAACCATTCTAAACAAGGAGTGTTTACTTTTTTCTCTATTCAGTTTTTAAAGTCAGATGAAGGTACAGTATTTATAGATCAAAGATTCAGATTAGCCCAAGTAGGACTTTTCTTTCCACTTACTATCAATCCAAAATAATCGCATAACACTTAACAATGTTATCTTTAAGACTTTCTTTGCTTATTGAAAAAAAACTCCAATCAGTTTAATATTTCTTAACTTATAATCTTAATAGGCGCTCGGCAGAGGATGGTGTTCGGGAGGCTGTATCAGAGAGGCTGGTTGGAAGCTTGAAGTTTTCAGACGGATGGACTCAGTGTCGGCTGTGGTCAGCTGCTTCCAAGGTATCGGCAAGTTGACGGTGCCTGGAGGTTTATGGCAGGGAGTTTCCCCCTTTTGCCGCTGCTATCGGGGACTTGGGAGTCGATCGACTCGGGACTTTGAGACTTTTTTTTTACTGCGCCCATGGTCTGTTCTTCATCAAATTATGGTATTGCTTTGCACTGCTGTAACTATACGTTATAATTATGAGGTTCTGTCAGTGTTCGTCTTTGGTCTGTCCTGTTTTCTGTGATATCGCTCCAGAGAAACATTGTATCATTTCTTAATGCATGTATGCATTTCTAAATGACAATAAAAGAGGACTAAGTGTTCTCATAATCTAATCTAAAATTACTTATTTTTTGAAAATGTGGATTAAGTTTGCTTTTCCCTTTAAAGTGTATCATCTAATTTTCCGAGGTCAAACTTCAGGAACATCTAATTGGAGTCTGAACATTTTCTAATGCAGTATGTCAAACTCCTCATCTATTATCACCAACCACCCATATTGATACAGATTGTAAATTCTGGTATTATTGCTTGCTTCTAAATTCAAATCTTTAATGAAAACGAAAAACCCTCTGATTAAGTGACTCCAGTATTAATCCCTGTGGAACATCATTCTCTACCAACAGATACAAAACAGTGGAGAAACTCAGCAGGTCAGGCAGCATCTATGGAGAGGAATAAACCGTAAAAATTTCAGACTGAGACGCTTCATCAGGATCATGAGTCCTGGTGAAGGGTCTGAGCCTGAATGTCCACTGTTTATTCCTCTCTATAGATGCTGCCTGATTTGCTGAGTTCCTCCAGTATTTTGTGTTTGTTGCTCTGAATTTCCAGCATTTGCAGAATCTGTGTTTACTATTCTCTGATGTATTTCGATCTGAACAACAACCATTTCTAGTCGATAATGCTGGCAAATTAAAACACCATTAATTAGCTCACACCTGTCCTCAAAATGATATGAGGAAAGTTCCAGTGTCTTAGAAGTCTAGCTAATACCAAGAAATCGCTCCCCTGCTATGGTAGTACCTTCATGAAGCGGGCAGAAACTTTAGTGAGCAAGAAAGAAATTTTAAAAACATGAATCCGAATCCCATCTATTCTGCTTAGGCTTATTTTTCTGATGAAAGAGATATGACCTTTAATTTAGTGCTACAAAAGTGGTTTCACTTTCATTACATTACATTATGATTAGATAAAGCACAATAACTGTAACTGTGGATGATATCTTTAAATACTCTGGAGCTACAATTATCAAAACATGATAAGCAAATTGACCATGCAAATCACTTTATGTTGGAAATTTAAATTTCCACAATGTATTAAATTAAATGTTCTAAACTATAAAACTAAATACTGTCTGTGTAAAAGTGATGATTTCAGAAGCCAGTAATTAATTAATTAGTGATCTTCACAATGTGCATATATAAACTGCATGGAAAGATATGAACTAACACAGGCCTATTCTTTTTAGAGAGACTGGACATACCTATACACTTTCCCATAGCTCTGTTCCTGCTTTCTGATTATTCAGTCAGCATCACAGACAGAAGCAATATGAACCATCTGTTCTGTACAATATCAATTTCAGATTACTATGCAAGAACATAATTAAGATCCTGTCATATAAGTCACATAACAGATGAGGATTTTGCTGATGCCTGTTACAACTTTTTACAGTCTGGACAAAACAAGGGGTAAAACAAATATTTGAAGTGACAATACAAAATTGACATACAGTCACCTTTTGAAGTGATTACTATGTTGAATATCAGCAGTGTCAAAATAAATGACATGATCCATTCAGGATCAGATGGAGTATTGGTATGAGTTTCATAAAGGATACAAACATAGATATGGGTCAGTTGAGCTCTAACTAAATTTTATGACTACATTATTTCACATTGAATAAGTTTGCGAGTGCAGGTTACAAATTAAATCAAACTCTACCACAGCCTTCAGCATACAGTGTTTTATTTATTTTGTATATAATAGGCTGTATTGTCCAAGCACACATCAGCTTGGATTTACCTTTAGTTCTGGATGCAAGTTGGCTGGATTTGCAAAATTGTTTACTAACCGATGAGCCACTTTCCATGCAGTCATTCACCAAATCTCCCAGCTTCACATTAGCTGCTGGCCACCACAATTAAGCACTCAGCTCTGCTAGAACTTTTTAGCCTAACTGAACATTTTAATGGTGAAAGGCATCCAGCTGAGAGTGACCCAGGCCTTTTCAAATGGTTTAAGCTTTGCTTTCCCTTAGGCCATGGAAATCCCAGGAGACTTTCTCACTCACATTTATTATTTGGGTTGGGGGGCAAATGGAAGTATACTCAACCCCAAAAATAACTACATTCATTGTTATCTCATTTGCTTGTGAAATATAGGAAATGATTTTTATTGGTGGTCACTTACTTCCAGGTGTGCTGATGAGCACCAGAGTGTTGACCCAGCAAACCCTGCACGGAGTTTAGCAGTCTAATCAAAGAAACTGAGCAGCACCATCTTTGCAATAAGTGATGGGCAGACATCATGTTGTGTGATCCAGCACAGAAATCAAACACATCTCCATTTTGTTTTGATAGAACAAGAAGCATATGATTTAATAATCAATTCCAAATACCATTACTTATTTGGATAGGAATCCTGCTCATAATTCAGCTCAGTCACTCTTTCCATGCCAAGGTCAGCACTTATTTTTTTACATTTTTATTGGAATAAGGATGACTCATGCATTGGCGGATTAAGGAAGAAAGCAGCCAGATAATGCTGAGCAAATAATTTTGTTCTTGGTGATTTTGATCAAGTTTCCATGAGTGAATCAAGTCTTCTGAGAACTACATCTGTGGCATTTTAAGGTAGATTAGCTCAAAATTAAAAATAAATCTGAATCACCATAAATTACTCATAAGCTTATGTGGGACACTCACCACATCTCAGAGGAGTGAAGAGACCACTAAATAGGATAAAGTCTGTATCTGGGTTTATTTAGAAGCAAATTATACAATTAGAAATTACCCTGCTTCGAACAGAGAAGGTTTAAAAATGATTAGCAAAATACCAGGGGCTATAAGATCACACGATAGAGGAACAGAATTCGGCCATTTAGCCCGTCAAGTCTGCTCTGCCATTTCATTATGGTTGATCCAATTTTCCTCTCAGCCCCAGTCTCCTGCCTTCTTCTCATATTCCTTCATGTGCTGACCAATCAAGAATCTCTCACCACTACCTTAAATATACATGAAGACTTGACCTCCACAGCTGCCTGTGGCAAAGAATTCCACAGAATCACCACTCTCTGGCTAAAGAAATTCCTCCTCATCTCTATTCTAAAAGGATACTTCACTATTCTGAGGCTCTGTCCTCTGGTCTTAGACTATCCCATCACAGGAAACATCCTCTCCATGTCCACTCTATCAAGGCCTTTCACCATTCAATAGGGTTCGATGAGGTCACCCATCATTCTTCTAAATTCCAGTGAGTACAGGCCCAGAGCCATGAAACTCTCTTCATATGACAAGCCGGGTTCAATCCTGGTACAACTTTTGTGAACCTTCTTTGAACCTTCTGCAGTTCCAACACATCCTTTCTAAACTAAGGGGCCCAAAACTGTTCACAATACTCCAGGTGAGGCCTCACCAGTGGTTTATAAAATCACAACATTACATCCTTGCTTTTATATTCTAGTCCTTTTGAAATGAATGCTAACAAAGCATTTGCCTCCTCCCCACAGACTCAACCTGCAAATTAACCTTTAGGAAATCCTGCACAAGGACTTCTAAGTCCCTTTGTGCTTCAGTTTTTTGTAATTTCTCTCCATTTAGAAAGTAGTCAACCCTTTCATTTCTTCAACAAAAGTGCATGACCATACACTTCCCAACACTGTATTCCATCTGCCATTTCTTTGCCCAGTCTCCTAATCTAAGTCCTTCAGTAGCCTTTCTACTTTCTCAAAACTACCCGCCCCTCCACCTATCTTCATATTGTCCGCAAGCTTTGCAACAAAGCTATCAATTCCATCATCGTAAGAGGAGAATATTTTTCCAGGCAACTAATTTCCATGTGGTAGGACCTGTAGTCAGAATTGAAATGTTAACTCTGTTCTCTTTCCCACAAATAAATGGCATACTGAGTATTTCCAATATTTTCTATTTTTGTTTTAGATTTTTAGTATCTACAGTATTTTGATTTTCACTTATTTGTAAATCGCACTGCTTCAACATCACACTCACCAGGTAAGGTTTGCACTTTCCACTCAACGAAAGCTTGGTTCCAATGCTCCCTTTACCTCACCAGGGCCCCGGTTCCTGCTCTTCTTTCATTCACCAGGATTCTGGGTCCCACTTTTCCAGCTACTTCATAGGACCTTTGTTCCTGCAGACTTCTTTTGAGATTTACCAGGTTCACTAAAATGTTACTGAGTAACACCACTCACAAAGTGAATTGGAAGTGTATTGAAGTATTAACAAATAACTTTGATAGCATAGAAAAAACACTGGTTCTGCACTACTAAAATCCCTAGCATGCTAGACTAACAGAGATTTACTGCAGCATCCTTTTACAGAAAAAATAACAATCACTACATGCTTCACGACCTCAAATAATGTGGCATTGAGTCTCAATATTCTTGCATAGAGAGAGAGAGAAAAATCAGCAAAAGCTCCTGCTAGTGTTCATTATTAATCAATCTTCAACATTGTTGGAACCACACACATACCTGCAAAACAAGATAAGGGCCCACTGGAGCTCATTGGCATGTCCCCATAATGCTACAAATGTTCTAGATTATAGTTGTTCCCAAAGTGGGTGATATCCCCTCCCTGGGGGTGATAGAGAGGGCAGTGGGGGGGGGTATTCAGTAGCAAGGGCATCAGCTAAGTAATTACAGGTTTAACAAGAAATAAATTATTATAGCATTTTATCCTCAGTGGCTCATAATTGTTTAGAATGTTAGAATGTTCACATAATCACTTCACCACTGTTCTCTTAGACTTTGTTCAAAGTGGATTATAATTGTAGAAAAAAATATGAAACTTCTTTATTTGGCAAGTCATGAGAAATCTGCACAGAAGAAATTGTGTTATTTCTGGACCCAGCCCAGGCATTATTGCTGTTCACTACTGTAGTATAGTTGTTAGCTGGTATGATTCCCCTACTGACGTAATTCCTATGAATTAGGGTATGGTGTTCAATGGGAATATGTTCAGAATTTGCCCTTTCAAATGGCCTTGGCCACATTTCTGTAGCCCACAGGCTCACCAAGATATCACTGCCTCACTTTATGTACCTTCAGGCAAAGAGTCAGGTTTTCCCTGAGTTATGATGATGTCATAATTTTCCCTTTTATTGATTGCAGCGCTTGAGGTTGGACTTAAACAATAAGTGATTGACCATGGTCATTAATCCATAATGAAAGTGGCAGAAGCAGACCAAACAAAAAAGAAGTGCATACCGTATAGTGTAAAGTATCTGAAATAAGGATTTACACTGGCGCCAAGCAACCAACAGCAGCCAATGCCTGTTGTGTGAAAAAGATTTTTTTTCAAATGAAGCAATAAAACCATCTAGGTTCCTTAAACATTTGAAAAAATATGCTTTGATAAAGCAAATAAGTTGGCACATTTTCAGTCACTTTGTGAAAACTTTCAGAAAGGGAAAACACTTCAAAACATGTTTGCCAGCACTTCACAACAAAACAGTGATGGCTTGCATGCGTCATACAACATTTCACTGCTTATTGCTAAACCTGCAAAGCCCCATACAACTGGAGAAGAACTGATTCTGTTAGCAGTAAGAAAGGTTCTGAGTACGGTTTTACATAAGTCATCAGATCAAATAATTAAATTGATTCACTCAGTAACAACTCTGTTCAAAGACAGATAGATGAAATGTCTAAGAATGTAGAAGACACATTGTGCATCATACTTAGGACAGAATAATTTTCTTTGCAGTTGGATAAGTCAACTTTGCCAGGCAACAAATCTTCGTCTCTTGATTATGTTCTCTTCATAAAAGATCAAAGCATGGCTCAAGAGTTGTTATTTGGAAGGGGTTGTTGAGCAATTTTTCAGAAAGAGGGAAATTCTGCTCACCAATATTTGTGCTTGTGCAACAGATGGGGCACCATCAATGACAGGATGCCACCATCGCCACCATGGGGTTATTACTTTCCTGAAAAAAAGCTGTACTTAACATATTTACTATTCTGCGTAATTCACAGACATCTTACGGCAAAAAACAAGTGATTGGATGCACAAATCATGAAATACTGTTATCACAGTAGTAAGTAAAATCAAATCCCATGCTTTCAATTCTTGAGTATTTTGAGAGCTTTGTATTGAGAATGATAAACAATTGGAACACTTACCATTGCACACAGAAGTCAGATGGCTCTCTAAAGGAAGCTGTCTGAGACACTATCATGCTCTTTTTCAAACTGTGCTAAAATTCTTTGAAGACTCAAATACTTCATTTAGAATGAATGCTTCATTCATCCAGGTTGGGTAATAAATCTATTCCTGGACACTTGTAATGCAGAATTAACAGGAAGGATGGAGAAGAAACTGACCTCGTTACAAAATCACTTTGAACTAAAGCAGAGGTTTAAAACAAATCATATCAAGACTTCTGCGTGCAGAAAATCTCTGAACTCTATCCTGCACTATGAAAAAGGTCAAGATGTTCGTTATTGCCTTTCCAACTTCATATCTAGTGGAGTGCAGTTTCAGAGCAACTTCTTTCAAAGCAACAAAACAGACCACAAATTACTGAACATGGGGATCTGAGACTCCTTCCGAGTGACATTCAGAAGCAGGTATCACTGCACAAAGCCTATCCATCGCATTGAAAGGTGAAAAAGCAATGAAATAGTGAATTATTGAACTAATGCACTGTACGCTTAATAATTGCTGGTCAGAATAGTTTTTACTGTAATTAAATGAATAATTTTATTTGTAGCTTCAAATAGATTTAAATAAATTTTGCAATAATTTGAAATTGCAGTTCCTATTTTCTTTTACTGTGCATTGTAAATCAAAATTCTTTATTGTTTTTATTTAATGGCCGCTAAAGGAGAGGGGGCACTGAGGATATGGTCTGGTAGCCAAGGGAGTTGTAACCCAAATAAGTTAAGGACCCACTGTTCTAGAACCTTACCAGGACAGAAACCTGACATGAAACACTCAGTGGCCACTTTATCTGGTATATTCTGTACCTAATAAAGTGGTCACTGAGTGTATGTTTGTGGGCTTCTGCTGCTGTAGCCCACCCATTTCAAGGTTCAACATGTCGCGCATTCTGGGACGCTCGTCTGCATACCACTGTTGTAACATGTGGTTATTTGAGTTACTGTTGTCGCCCTGCCAGCTTAAACCAGTCTAGCCATTCTCTTCTGACCTCTCCTTTTTACAAAGCATTTTCAACCACGGAACTGCACTTATAGGATTTTTTTTTTTGATTATCACACCATTCTCTGTCAACTCTAGAGACTGTTGTACATGAAATCCCAGGAGATCACCAGCTTCTTAGATACTCAAACCACTCCATCTAGCACCAACAACCATTCCACATCAAAGTCACTTCGGTCACATTTCCTCCCCATGTCTGAACAACAAATGAACCTCTTGACCAGGTCTGCATGCTTTAAAGCATTGAGTTAGTGGTACATGATTAGCTGATTAGATATTTGCATTAACAAGCAGTGTACAGAAGTTTCTAATAAAGTAGTTACTGAGTGCATACAAAAACACAACTTGGTGAAGTCAATGGATCGGTCCTTGATTAAATTCATGAGCTTTGTCCTAGACAGTCACTGTTGCCTGTGAACATTAACATCACACACATCTTTTACTAAAGGATTATTTGGACATCATAAACTTTTACGAATATAATATTAATGATCATTAATATCTCATTTAGTCATTGCAATAGTAAAGACACTCGACTGAGACAAATATTTTAACTGCAGTGTGTTATTTATATTTTAACGTCCAATTGCATTATATCAAAATATGCTGATTGTAAAAATATCATTTCAAGGGTATACAAAAAATATAAATTAGAACTTGTACAGTCTGGATGACACATAAACAGAGAGAACAGGATTTATTTTTCCATAAGGGCAATATCCTTAGCTGCTTAAGATCCATGAAGTGCTTAGATTAAGTCAGACTGCCAACTGAATGGAAATTTTCAAAACACATGGAAATGCTCAAAACACATTATACCCAGTAGCTGACAGAAAATAATTTGATCTGAGTATTGTAGGAAAAAAAATGAGGCTATCAATATTCACACTAATAAGAGTGAAATGGACATCAGTTTCTGTTGAGTGCAAAAAAGTGCAGTTAAAAGTAGAATGGAAAAAAATTGCCATCCAACTTGCTTGAGTCCTGCTGAAGACTTTAAAATTCATTATTGAAAAAAATGGAATAGCACGAACCTGTGGTACATTAGGTAATACATACCTGTTAATTCACCAGAATGGAGAAATCTTTAAGCACTGAATGTGTAAGATGGGTGGCCTGTCATGAGTGCATTGTTAAGCTGGGCAGGTAACAGTGGAATGGTTAGAATTTCTGCAATGGTTGAGTGAGATGGGTTGTGTGTTATGGAGATAAGTTTGAGTCAGATATCAGTCTGCATCAAATATCATGCCAATATTCTAACAGCCAGATTTAGTCTCAGATTACAGTAACTGCTAAATATATTCACTAGAATTCAAAATTAACTTAAATGTGGAATCAATCATTTTAAACCTACAATAATTTAAAAAGAAATATGAGTAAAAACAGAAAATTCTGTAAATACATTCCTTGGGTCAGTCAAAATCTGGAAAGAGAAATAGTTTTAACATTTCAATTCAATAACCACTAATCAGTTTGTGTGAAAGGTCAGTGCCCTAAAACGTCAGCTACATCTCCTTTTCCTCTGATACTCTTGATGGGCTGAGTACTATTTTTACTTCAGATTTCCAGATTTTTTTTGCCTTTTAATAATTACGGAATTTATGTTATTTTCTACAGATGCTTTAGCTTAGAATTAAATTTTTTAACTGACATTCTCTAATTCAGATTTCACAGCATATTAAAGGTTTTTACTTCAAGAAGCAGAAAGCTGTAGATGCTGGAAGTGTGAAATAAAAACAGAAAAAGTTGAAGAGGGACCATCTGCAAACCGAGAAAAACCTAACCTTCTATTAAGCTGAAACGAATAAGCAGTCGACATCTTGTGCATGTCGGCCTGAAATGTTGACTATTTATTCCTCTCCACTGCCTGAGCTGGAGCTCATGAGACGATGGCACCTAACGGTGACTCCTTTGCTTGCATCTTCGAAAGCAGCTCTATTTCTATCTCTAACATCTCTATTTTTCCCTTTCAGGGTCCTTTTGAAGACCCTGACCTGGAGTTATATGCTGACTTCGGTTCTTTGCGGGAATAGGATCTGCTCTCGGGGTCTCACGACGAGCCGCTAGTTGACATACCAAGGACGCAGCCTAGAGGACTAGCATGCCTTTGGGGTTCCAGGATTTTGTGGCTCTGAAGGCGGGCGGACTTGAGGTTGGTGCCTCCGCAGGAAAGTGGTGTGTTGTGCGACACGGAAGATCGAAAGCAGCAAGCTGGCTGCTGGCTGTGTGCCCAGAGACCCAAGTTTCTCTGACATTGAATGTTACTTTGAAACCACAGATGCTGCCTGATATGATGAATTCCTCCAGCATTTTGTGTGTTTTTATCTTGATTTCCAGAATTTTCAGAATCTCTTCTGTTTATGATTAAGATTAAATATTACTCTATCTCCCTCTCCTCACAAATGCTTCCTGATGTACTGATTATCTCGAGCATTTTCTATTTTTATCAAAGCTGTTTTTTGGCAATGCTTACACTACTGAGGGTACTATCTAACATAAACAATTCATAGCAAGTTCTAATTCGAAAGCTCACTAAAAGTCTGCTTATGGCTAGAAGAATCAACCCTATTATAATCTCTCATTATTGATTTTGTATTAGAATTGGGTATTTGACACCGCAGTCATTCAACACACTGCTCTCACTTGCACCAGTGCTGCAACAAAGATGTTCTGGGAACAGTTTTTGCTCATCTACTTCCATCTCTTTGTTCCTACAGCAAATGTTACAAACCTTTAGGAAAATACTGCCCATTGCCTTCTTGGAATGTTAACAAGAATGCAGCCTATTATTTAGATATCACTCTTTTCTGGTGTGTTAATGAATGTTAAGTTTTGCAAAGTTGCCAATTCAGGTATCGCACAAAATAAGTACAAAACAAATCATTGATATTGTTAATGCATTTTGTTTTCTATTTACAACAGGCAATGTAGATTCACTGATGACAACTACTAACTTAACTGGCAAAGATGGATAAGACAGAGAAAGAGAGAGGCAAGATAGAGAGATTGGTAGATTGGGAGGGAGAGAAAGGATGGAAAATGAGGGGGAAGGAAGGAAAGAAAGAGGAAAATGGAATGGGGGGAGGGTTAAAGGTGCAGCATTGAAACATGGGGTTATCCCACTCTATAGGCAGCTTCACTGGCTGGGTCCCATATAAATCAACATGGGACAATCAGTGAAAATAAAATAAATGACCTGGGGAATCTCTGCATGGTCCCAACTTTCTCCATGAATCCAGGACTCCCCTGTTGAGTGAACAATTAATGTCAAGTGGTACACAGTGCAAATGGTATAGGACAGCACCATTAGCCTTAACTAGTGCAGAAATTTGTCTTAGAAATTGACGCAAATTCTTCAAAATGTGTACAATTTTCTCAAGTGTGACTTAAACAGAGAAACAGGAGCAAGTAGTTTTATTTTTGCTAATCCAGTTTCTAGCATACATGTTTAATGAACAGCAATTAGTGAAGTGAAAGACACTGTTAATAACACTGGATGAGTTGAACTTTTCAATCCTAATCATCACTATTAAGATTCACTTATACGTTTATGTATTACGTCATGAATATACATTCAGTGGCTATTTCCTTAGGTACACCTACCTATTAATGCAAATATCCAATTAGCCAATCATGCGGCAACAACTCAGTATATAAAAGCATGCAGAAATGGCCATGAAGTTCAGTTATTGTTCAGGACGAATATCAGAATGGAGAAGAAATATCACCCAAGTTACTTTAACTGTAGAATGATTATCGGTGCCATACGAGGTGGTTTGAGGATCTCAGAAACTGCTGAGCCCCTGGGATTTTTATACACAACAGACTCCAGAGTTTATAGTGAATGGTGTGAAAAACGAAAACAACATCCAGTGAACAGCAGTTCTGTGGGTGTAATTGCCTTGTTAATAAGAGAGGTCAGAGGAGAATGGCCAGACTTGTTCAAGCTGACAGGAAGGCGACAGTAAATCAAATAACCACGTGTTATAATAGAGGTGTGCAGAACAGCATCTCTGAATGCATAACATGTCAAACCTTGAAATAGTAACAGAAGGCCATACAAGATTCTACTCCTGTACCTAATGAAGTGGCCATTGAGTGTAAATTGCTGTTCGTGGCCAATCCAAATTGGAGCAAATTAGCACTAATGGTTCAGTAGAAGTAACGCAACACATTTCTGAATGCAATGAAGTATGACAAAAACAATCGAAAGGGCTCCACAAACACAGGTTAGTGGGTGTTTTGATGCCCCTTACGTGTCTTCAGATTCACTGGACTTCAATTTCTGTACTTTCCCCAGATGTTTCATCTCAGAGCTTGTTTACATTTTATTAGTTAGTATTTTTATTATTACAAATGCCTTAAAAATTCTTTTAAAAAAAGCCATGTTTCATAAATTTTTTTCAAATCTAATTCTTGAGACTCTTGCTGAGAAGTTAAAAATTCCTGCATAAAGTGAAACATTTGATAAGTTTAAATCAACAATTTTTCAATAGCTATGCTTCAACAAATAACAGAGAAGTCTGCATGAAATTCACTTTACATTCTGTGCAAAGATATATGTGAGCAGCCTTTCGGAGGGTGAACCCACGAAAAGCATCTGGCCCAGGTGGGATACCTGGCCAAGTACTAAAGACCCTTGCTAATCAACTGGCTGGAGTGTTCACTAAGATCTTTCACCTCTCGCTTCAGTAATCCAAGGTATCCAACCTACTTCAAGCAGGCTTCAGTTACACTGGTGCCTAAGAAGAATCTGGTATCCTGCCTTTATGACTACTGTCCAATAACACTTACATCCCGTGCTGAAGTATTTCAGAGATTGGTGATGAAACATATCAATCACTGCCTGAGATGCAACTTGGATCTGTTCTAATTTGCCTACCATGAAATTGGATTCTTGATTTCCTCACTTGCAGACCCCAGTCAGTTTGGATTGGCAGCAACATCTCCACCACAATCTCCATCAGCATAGGTGCACCACAAAGCTGTGTGCTTAGCCCCCTGCTCTATTTGCTTTACATTCATGACTGTGAGACTAAGCACAGGTCCAATGCCATATTCTAGTTTGCTGATTGCACCACTGTCATAGGCTGAATCAAAGGTGATGACATATCAGTACAAAGGAGGGAGATTGAATATCTGGCTGAGTGGTGCCATGGCAACAACCTCTTACTCAATGTCAGCAAGACCAAGGAGCTAATTACTGATTACTGACTTCAGGGAGGAAACTAGAGGTACATGAGCCAGTCTCCATCAGAGGATCAGCAACCTTAAATTCCTCAGTGTTATCATTTTGGAGGACCTGTCCTCGGCCAGCATGTAACTGCAATTACAAAAAGCACAACAGCGCCTCTACTTCCTTAAGAGTGTGACATCTAAAACTTTGGCAAAGTCTTGTAGATGTGTAGTGGAGAGTATATTGACAGGTGCATCACAGCCTGGTATGGAACCACCAAAGCCCTTGAGTGGAAAGTAGTGCATATGGCCCAGTCCATCACGGGTAAAGCCCTCCCCAACATTAAGCACATGTACATGAAGCACTTTTGCAAGAAATTTGCACCATCAGAGTCCCCCACCACTCACAACATTCTTTCTTCTTGCTGTTGTCATCAGGAAGGAGGTACAGGAGCCTCAGGGCTCACACCACCAGGTTCAGGAACAGTTATTACCCCTCAACCAGCCAGCTCTTGAACCAAAAGAGGTAACTTCATTAGCCCCATCATTGAAATGTTCTCACAACCTATGGACTCATTTTCAAGAACTCTTCATCTCATGCTCTCGATGTTTATCACTAATTTCTTATTATTATTTCTTTTTGTATTTGCACAAATTCTTGTCTTTTGCACACCAGTTGAACGTCCAAGTCAGTGCCGTCTTTCATTTATTCTATTATGGTTATTATTCTATTACGGATTTATTGAATCTCAGGGTTGTATATGGAGACATGTCTATACTTTGATAATAAATTTAAGCTGAACATCAAAAGAATTCCAACAAAACAAGATTTACACCTTTGCTTGTTCGGAACTTTTGGAGTGTTACAGATTGTTAAATGACAGCTGTAGTGGAGGTCATCTTCCCAGTGCATAGAGATCAGGTTTAAGTGCCTGAGACTTCTGCAGAGAAGCTCTTACTACATTTATAGAATAGTCCAGGACAGGGAGAAGCTTACTCAATTTCTCAAGTTTTTTTTAAGGGTAATTCCACAAATTTTCCAACAGACCAAGTACAAAAGATGCATTTCCCAGTTTTTCAAATAGTATTGTACAACTATTTCTGATCTACCACCTGTTCCAACTGTCCCAATGACCAATTTAATTTAACCAAAATAACAGTGGATTTAGTACAACTGGTGATAGTGCAGACACAGAAATTATTAGCAGTAGAACAGTATACATAAGTCCATCTCTGTACACCAGTCACTCGATATGCATACTGAATATACAAGCAAGGAATTTATTTATTTAGAGTTACCGCATGAAATAGGCCCTACCAGTTCAACAAACTGCACCACCCAGCAACCGACTTACTGAACCCTAGCTAAACATAGGACAATTTACGATGACCAATTAGCCTACTAACTGGTACGTCTTTGGAATGTGGGAGAAAACTGGAGCACAGGGAGGAAACCGACGTGTTTTAGAGGAAGGACGTACACACTTCTTACAGACTGCATTGGAATTGAATTCTGAACGCCAACGGCCGTAGTAGTATCACGCTAACCAATATGCTATTGTGGTATCCCATACACATTTACATACACAATCAAGGCCCAGAATGAAAAATTCAAATGGAAACTCTCCATTTATTTTGAAGATGCAAAATTTCCCAGCAAAGAAAGCATTAAATATCTACTCCTATTTAACCTTAAATTTAATATCATAGTACAGAGTGTTAAGGCACACATTTTCCGCATATAATAAAAATAACATCTTAAGAGTATCAGTAACTCAGGTATGTTTACCAGGAATCCAGTGGTCACCATATTGATATAAGCTTTTCCATTCAAAATCATTTAATGACTCTGAATTTATATTTCTTGATTATCCCATGACTATCAATGTCATGCATTTCTATATTTCACCTCGTCAGAAATTTTCAAATCTTCTCTGGCCAGAGAAGAGGTGCAAAGGTGCAGAGACGAGGAGAGTAAATATAGTAGCTTTATTCAAGAAGGAAGGCATGGATAAGCCAGGTAAATGCAGGCTGATGATTCAAACATCATGACAGAGAAATTTTCGGATACATTTCTGACGGACAGGATTATTGCGGACTTAGAGGGGAAGGGACTGATCAGGGATCTTTTCAGACATTCAAGCTGCTTTTGAAGTGTGTCAATGAGGGCAATGGAAATAACATGGATTCCAGTAAGGCCTTTATTAAAGTTCAACAAAGGAAAATAATTCAAGCGGTAAGAAATGGTAAGATCCAAAGTAATGTGGCAAATTAGACCTAGAATTGGTTTTGTTAAACCAGGGGCCCCCAACCTTTTTTGCACCGCAGACCGATTTAATATTGACAATATTCTTGTAGACCGGCAGACGGGGTGGGGGGGGGGGGAGGTGTTCAAGTTCAACAGTGCATGACAGGGAATGCGGAAAGGTGCAGCTGACTCATATCATTTCATATCGCCAAATCATATCGTTTCCTCGCACGTGTTTTGCAGCCCGGTGGTTGGGGACCACTGTGTTAAACAAAGCCAGAGGGTGATGGTTGAGAGCTGTTATTGTGAAGCCACAGACCAGTGAAATATACAGTAAAGTGGCTGGACCCTTGTTGTTGATTAAATACATTAATGAGCTGTATGTAAGAGTTTAGATTACTAAATTCAAAGATGAGAGTGTTAACAGTAGTGCTGGGCTGCAAAATATTTACCAGTCTTAAGCACATGTATATAGCTAGGCTGCCTAAGACTTTTGCACAGTACTGTAGTAATTCTATGTATTGCACTGTACTACTGCGACAAAAAAAAAAATTTCATGACGTATGTGAGTGATGATAAACCAGATTCGGATATGGATTTCTACTGTAGTCTGAGAGTGGAAAGAGGACAGGGAAAGGGCTATATATGTGCCTAAGACATTTGCACAATACTGTAACCCTCCATTTTACTATCATCCATGTGCCTACCTAAGAGATTTTTTTTTAATACCTCTAATGTATCTGCCTGTCACCACCACTGGCAAGGCATTCCACTCACTCACCACTCTGTGTTTAAAAAAGCTCACCTCTGACATTCCCCCTATAACTTTCCTGCAATCACCATACATTTATGACCCTCGTATTAGTTGTTTCCACCTTGGGAAAAAATGTTTTTTCTGTCCACTCGATCTATGCCTCTTATCATCTTGTGCACCTCAATCAAGTCACTTCTCATATTTGCTGATATTAATTCAGTTCTCTGACAATGTCAGCTTCTCCTATAAAGCTCATCATTAATAAAGAATGTGAGGGGGTTTCCCACAGAGAAAAGATGAAAACAATTGGCTGTGCCAATAAAATGAGTAGGTGTGATAATTCAATTTTAACCACCAGTTTTGCAATTCATTATTGATTGCCATGACTTACTCAAGTCCTGACAAACTGAAACATAAACCTCACTATTTTCCTTTTAATGACAGATTAAAAGCAATGTCCCTGAAACAGTACATTTGGCTTCCCCATGTAGACATCCACTGCAGATGCCTGGCAGTCAAGGCCTTGCAAAACAATGTCACGAGGACTGAGAGGATCAGGCTAACCTGTTCTCAAACCAGCACTAAAGATCAGTGAACAAAATATGGTCATATAACCATATACCAATTACAGCACGGAAACAGGCCATCTCGGCACTTCTAGTCTGTGCCGAACTCTTACTGTCACTAGTCCCACTGACCTGCACTCAGCCCATAACCATCCATTCCTTTCCTGTCCATATATCTATCCAATTTAACTTTAAATGACAACATTGAACCTGCCTCAACCACTTCTGCTGGAAGCTCGTTCCACATAGTCACCACTCTGAGTAAAGAAGTTCCCCCTCATGTTACCCCTAAACTTTTGCCCTTTAACTCTCAACTCATCTCTTCTTGTTTGAATCTCCCCCACTCTCAATGGAAAAAGCCTATCCACGTCAACTCTATCTATCCCCCTCATAATTTTAAATACCTCTAACAAGTCCCCCCTCAACCTTCTATGCGCCAAAGAATAAAGACCTAACTTGTTCAATCTTTCTCTGTAACTTAGGAGATGAAACCCAGGCAACATTTTAGTAAATGTCCTGTACCTATTGAAGAAAAGACCGAATAGGCTAATACAGCGAATTCTGCTTAATTGGGCCATCGGTAAATTGGGGCAGCTGCTTAATTGGTACAACTTTTAAAGAACAAAAACCAATTGAGAAGATAGCCAAGATTCCCTTTGTTTATTTCGCAGTCTATGCTGCTTAATTGGGAGAGGGGACTGTTAAACAAAGCCTGTGCTCCTCAGCTATGTGAAGTACTTCGCCATGTATTCAACCTGAGCCTGAGGCTCCGGAGGGTTCCTGTACTGTGGAAGACGTCCTGCCTCGTCCCTGTGCTGAAGACGCCGCGCCCCAGCAGCATCAATGACTACAGACCGGTGGCATTGACCTCCCACATCATGAAGACCCTGCAGAGACTTGTTCTGGAGCTGCTCCGGACTATGGTCAGGCCACACTTAGATTCCGTCCAGTTCGCCTACCAGCCCCAACTAGGAGTTGAGGATGCCATCGTCTACCTGCTGAACCGTGTCTACGCTCACTTGCACAAGCCAGCGAGCACTGTGAGGGTCATGTTTTTTGACTTCTCTAGTGTGTTCAACACCATCCGCCCTGCTCTGCTGGGGGAGAAACTGACAGCGATGCAGGTGGATGCTTTCCTGGTATCATGGATTCTTGATTACTGACTGGCAGACCACAGTACGTGTGCTTGCAACACTGTGTGTCCGACAGAGTGATCAGCAGCACTGGGGCTCCACAGGGGACTGTCTTCTCTTCCTTTCTCTTCACCATTTACACCTCGGACTTCAACTACTGCACAGAGTCTTGTCATCTTCAGAAGTTTTCGGATGACTCTGCCATAGTTGGATGCATCAGCAAGGCAGATGAGGCTGAGTACAGGGCTACGGTAGGAAACTTTGTCACACGGTGTGAGCAGAATTATCTGCAGCTTAATGTGAAAAAGACTAAGGAGCTGGTGGTAGACCTGAGGAGAGCTAAGGTACTGGTGACCCCTGTTTCCATCCAGGGTGTCAGTGTGGACATGGTGGAGGATTACAAATACCTAGGGATACGAATTGACAATAAAATGGACTGGTCAAAGAACACTGAGGCTGTCTACAAAGGTCAGAGCCATCTCTATTTCCTGAGGAGACTGAGGTCCTTTAACATCTGCCGGATGATGCTGAGGATGTTCTACGAGTCTGTGGTGGCCAGTGCTATCATGTTTGCTGTTGTGTGCTGGGGCAGCAGGCTGAGGGTAGCAGACACCAACAGAATCAACAAACTTATTCACAAGGCCAGTGATGTTGTGGGGATGGAACTGGACTCTCTCACGGTGGTGTTTGAAAAGAGGATGCTGTCTAAGTTGCATGCCATCTTGGTCAATGTCTCCCATCCTCTACATAATGTACTGGGTGGGCACAGGAGTACATTCAGCCAGAGACTCATTCCACCGAGATGCAGTACAGAACGTCATAGGAAGTCATTCCTGCCTGTGGCCATCAAACTTTACAACTCCTCCCTTGGAGGGTCAGACACCCTGTGCCAATAGGCTGGTCCTGGACTTATTTCATAATTTACTGGCATAACTTACATACTACTATTTAACTATTTATGGTTCTATTACTATTTATTATTTATGGTGCAACTGTAACGAAAACCAATTTCCCCCAGGATCAATAAAGTATGACTAAACATAGAACATAGAAATCTACAGCACATCACAGGCCCTTCAGCCCACAATGTTGTGCTGACCATACAACCCACTCTAGAAACTGCCTATAATTTTCCTCTACCATTCACCGTCGCTGGCAGTGCATTCCACACACCCACCACTCTCTGTGTGAAAAATTTACCTCTGACATCCCCCCCCCCCACCGTACCTACTTCCAAGCACCTTAGACCTATGTTCCCTCGTGTTAGCCATTTCAGCCCTGGGGAAAAGCCTCCAGCTACCCACACGATCAATACCTCTCATCAACTTATACACCTCGATCAGGTCACCCTTCATCTTCTGTCGTTCCAAGGGAAAAAGACCAAGTTGACTCAACTTATTCTCATAAGGCATGGTCTCCAATCTCCTCTGCACTCCCTCTACAGTATCCACATCCTTATTGCCAAACAGTTTTTAACTAGCATCAGTCACCTACACTTGTGTGGTCATTAGTCACTATACCATGCTTAGAGCGAACAGTTCATAAATAGCATCAGTTGCATGTCTTTGTGTTCAAAAAGCAGTCATTTTTTCACTAATAGATGGTGAGAAATAATCGACAAGACAATTCAGAACTGTTTTGCTCACCGAGATTGCAAGCATTCTGGCTTGGAGATGCCAGGAACAGCTGGGAGTGAAAATGAAATGATTTCACTTCTTCATCAATTTAGGAGCTATGAAAAATTTGAAGGTATCAACAATCATCTTGAATGTTACAACTAAAATGAAGATTTGGAGGATGCAATTGTCAAAAGCATTATGTGAAGGCAGTCCATTATCTGCACAAGGTGTCTGTACTGATTTTGTTCATTTACAGTCAATCAAAGAACATGGAAGCATATACTGGATGAATTATTGTCTATAACTATTAAGAAGTAATACACAGCTTTATAGTATTGTAGAGTCCTGATGAAGGATCTCAATCCAAAACATCGACTGTTTACTCTTTTCCATAAATGCTGCCTGGCCTGCTGAATTCCTCCAGCATTTTGTATGTATTGTTTATAGTACTGTAGTAGTGTTTTAAGTTGTTCAATATCTAATTTAAATACATAATTTGTTACTCAGTTAAGCGGTAGTTTGTCTCTATATACCTTTGTAACTATTTTCATGAAACTGGTTAATTGGAGGAGCCACTTAATTAGGCCAAAATGTGCTGGTCCCAATGCGTCCCAATTAACCAGAATCCACTGTAATGTGATTGATTTGGCAACCTGTCACCTAAGAGGTAGAAGCCTGCGAGATATGGTCCCTGTACCACAAAAGTATTATTGAGAAGCATGAGAACAAGGGGATAAAAATAACACCTCAAACTTTTAAATAACTGTAACGCATTTCTGGAAAACAGAAATGTTTGTCGTACTCCAGCTGGGTCAACAGTGGTTGTGCATAATTACACCAGAGGTTTTGCACACTTGCATTTTGTCTACTGGATATAAAGGTCAGCACACCTTGCTCATCATTTTCTGTGTTTCTATGAGATCCCATGCACATGGGCTGGAAGCATATTTGTACCTTCACCAGTTTGAAAGAACTGTATTCTATCTTTTCAGGGTATGAAATTGATGGCCTCACAATTGACAAAACTGAAAGCCATCTACCACAAAATTTCACTCAACCTATTAAATTCTGGCCATTTAATCTTTTATCTGTATTTTAGCAATGACAACCATCTCTAACTGGAAGATTTAAGATATGTGGCTCTCTGGCCCACCAAAGCAAGTACTACGGTAAATCTCTATGGGATGCTACTGGACACAACATACCCATTATTGTCCCCATTGCAATATCACTAGTCTGTTACTTAGCTCATAGCCAGACATCTCACTAGGCTAAAAATATGCACTCATTTCCATGAATTTTAAGTCATTAATATGGAGCTTTATCATATACCTATGCTTTTAGTCACTCACATGCATCTTTCCCAACTAATTAGCTGTTCTTGCTTTTCCAAATATGAATAAATTCTTATCAGCAGATTCCTTCAAGTAATTTTCTCATCAACAATGCAAGGTTCACCAGCCTGTGGTTCGCTGGCTTACCCTTACAGACTTCCTTAAACTAAGGCACAGCATTAGATGTCCTCCAGTCTTTTGGTACCTCATCTTGTCTGAAAAAAAAACAAAAATCTCTGCCAGAATCTCAACAATCTCCTTCTTTGCTTCTCACTGTATCCTAAGGTACACCTGGGCTGACGCTGGGGATTTATGCACATTTATGTGCCTCATGACCACTAATAACACGTCTAATAATAATGAGTGCCATGTGGACTGGGTGGGTTGAATGGCCAATTCCCATTCTGTGTCTATGACTCTACTGATCAAGAGTGCAGTCCAAATACAATTTGTAAATTACTTCAAGAGAAAATCTGCAGATGCTGGAAATTCAAGCAAAACACACAAAATGCTGGAGGAACTTAGCAGGCCAGGCAGCATCAATAGAAAAGAGTACAGTCGATGCTTCGGGCTAAGACCCATCATCAGGACTGGAGGAAAAAAGATGAGGAATCAGATTAAGAAAGTGGGGAAAGGGGAAGTGAAACCAGGAAGGGGGGAAGGGTGAAGTAAAGAGCTGGTAAGTTGATAGGTGAAGGAGATACAAGGCTGGAGAAAGGGGAATCTGATAGGAGAAGACAGAAGGCCTTGAAAGAATGAGAAAGGGGGAGCAGCACCAGAGAGGTAATGGACAGGTATGGAGATAGGGTGAGAGAGGGAAATGGGAATGGTGAAGGGGGGCTATTACCATAAGTTTGAAAAATCAACGATCATGCCATCCAGGTTGGATGCTACCCAGGTGGAATACAAGGTGTTGCTCCTCCAGCCTGAGTGTGGTCTCATCATGACAGTAAAGGAGGCCATGGACTGACATGTCAAAATGGGAATTCGAAGTGGAATTCAAATGGGTGGCCACTGGGAGATCCTGCTTTTCTGGCGGACGGAGCATAGGTGCTCGGTGAAGTGGTATCCCAATCTACGCTGGGTCTCACCAATGTACAGGAGGCCACTCCGGGAGCACTGGATATAGTGATTGATCCCAACAGACTCACAAGTGAAGTGTTGCCTCACCTGGAAGGACTATTTGGGGCCCAGAATGGTAGTGAGGGAGGAGGTGTAGGGGCAGGTGTAGCACCTGTTCCACTTACAAGGATAAGTCCCAGGAGGAAGATCAGTGGGAAGGGACAAATGGACAAGGGAGTCACATAGGGAGCAATCCCTGCAGAAAGCAGAAAGGGGCGGGAAAAATGTGCTTGGTGTTGGGATCCCGTTGGAGATGGCGGAAGTTACAGAGAATTACGTGCTGGTTGCAGAGGCATGTGGGGTGGTAAGTGAGTATGAGAGGAACCCTATCCCTGGTGGGGTGGCGGGAGGATGGGGTGAGGGCAGATGTGCGTAAAATGGAAGCGATACGGTTGAGGGGTGCGTTGGTGTTGGAGGAAGGGAAGCCCCTTTCTTTGAAGAAGGAGGATATCTCCTTAGTTCTGGAATGAAGAGCCTCATCCTGAAAGCAGATGTGGGGGAGACTGAGGAATTGAGAGAAGGGGACAGTATTAGTGGCATTGTAAATTACTTCCCTCTCTGTCGTCTATACTATTACCATAATTGAAGCCCTCATTATCACATTTTATACTTCTTCGTAATTTCCACATAAATTTGGTCTTTCCTTCAACTGTTGACAATAGAATTTATCCAGTGGTACAATAACATTAGTAGTTTCTAACTCTTAATTACATCATTTGCCCTTCTGACATTGTCTTTTTCCTGTACTACAATATTCTTCTTGATCAGTATAGTTATCTCTCATTTTTCTTTCCTTTGCTATTCTTCCAGAATGTCATATTCAGAAAAATACAGAACTCAAACTTTCCCTAGTTGAGCTAGGTGCATTTTAGCACACCATCATAATCCATTGTGGCTATTTATATCTTCACCAAAATATCTATTTAAAATTCTGCAGGGAGTTATTCACAGAGAGTGGATTGATTGGATTGCTTTTCATCTTCATCTGCTCTCAGGTAATACTATTTTTAATACCAGGGTATGTAGTCTTCCCCAACAATCCTTCTAAGTCCTGATTCCCAACCTCTTTCCAAATGAAACCACCCCATAAGTGCAAGCCAAGCCTCGCCCCACATCTTATGAATTACATAAACAAGCTACTTACACTCCCTAAAATCCCAAAAACATTTCATTTGTAAATGGCCTGAATCAAGCTAGTAGACAGCTGGCTGCTCTCTAAGGAAATTTTGGCTGCCAGCCACTAAAAATTCAGCACATTATGAACTCCCACTCATTCTCTGCCAATTCAGAAGTCTGAGATAAGATAGCAGTCAGATGCCAACTCTGCCACTGAATTTCTCATTGATTTCAGTAACAAAGCATTGACCATGCTGATTAAAGGGGTTAGAAGTATTCCATATCCCAACCTTCACTTTACACCACCTAGCGGTGACCCCTTTCACTTCAACAGTTGGCAAAAGATCAGTACAGGTAAGTATTCAGTCATTTTACTTTATTTGAATATTTTCATTATTGTTAGTATTTAAATAGGTCTTACATTTTATTTAGTTAATATTTTATTATTTGAAATGATCTTAAGAGTTTTAAATTTCTCTTTCGAATTAACTTCATGTTTGAAGCCCATTCTACCGTAGCAGATACTTCTCAAATGCAAAGAGATGCTAAGCTTGGACTTTGTACAAGAAAAACAAAACCAGGCAGCCAGGCACCAGTACATGCAAGGGACTGGCTCCAGGATAATCAAGTTCAGTCAAGTCCAGTACTCTGCATTGCCTCTTATGCGCTTATTTTTAGTCATTCGTGATCCACCATGACATTGAAAATTATATACAATTTCAGCTGGAGAATTGCGCATGCTTTCTTGACTGTGATCTTCTCTTTCAATCAGAAATCTCAACTAATCTGTTGTTATGTACAGATGTGTCTATGTCAATATTGCAATAAATCCTGTTATGTGCTTAGTACCATTTTGACTCAAGTTGAAAGTTACTAATTTCACATGACGGAAAAGAAAATCAAATCACCACAAAATGATGCCTTTCCAGTTTGCTGACAGTGGTCCAGTTTTCTAGGCTTTAAGTGGAGAAATTAAATTTCCATCTTCAATCCATCCATAGTGCTTTATAGAGTATATTTCTTTATAGAATACAAATTTCACGATATAACCCAACGATATTAAATCTGATGCTGATTCTTTTCATGCTGCTCCTCCAGTCAATTTGTAAGTTAATAAATTAATTTCAAACAAACAACCCTAAAAAAAGAAATAAATCTAAGCAATTAATACATCTGATTATCACTGATCTTTAACAACTTGCATCTTCATAAATGAACTCTAGCATCCCAAGGCAATTTGAAGGGATGTAATCAGATAACGTCAATGGCCAGGCCCTACAAGGAGGCACCAAATCAAATGGCTAAAACATTCAGTTTTAAGGGGGTTCTCAGTAGGAGGCAGAGCGTTTATGGAGAACATTTTAGAGAGGGCTCAGATAGCTTGGAAACATAGCCAGCGAGTGAGAAAATTTAAGACATTAAGCTTAGGAGCAGAATTAAACTATTCGGCCCAGCAAGTCTTCTCACCATTACATCATGGCTGATTTATTATCCCTCTCAACCCCATTCTTCTAACTTCACCCTGTAGCCCTGGATTCCCTTACTAATCAAGAACCTATAAACCTCTGCTTTAAATATATTCAAATGACTTTGCCTCCACAGCTACCTGTGGCAATCAATTCCACTGATTCACTACCTTCTGGTGACAGAAATTCCTTCTATTCTTTGTTCTATACTGATGAAATCATCAGTAAAGCGGTGAAGTCATCGGACAAAGTCAGCATGGATGTGTGAAAGGAAAATCATGTCTGACGAATCTCATAGAATTTTTTGAGGATGTAACTAGTAGAGTGGATAGGGGAGAACCAGTGGATGTGGTATATTTGGATTTTCAAAAGGCTTTTGACAAGGTCCCACACAGGAGATTAGTGTGCAAACTTAAAGCACACGGTATTGGGGGTAAGGTATTGATGTGGATAGAGAATTGGTTAGCAGACAGGAAGCAAAGAGTAGGAATAAACGGGACCTTTTCAGAATGGCAGGCAGTGACTAGTGGGGTACCGCAAGGCTCAGTGCTGGGACCCCAGTTGTTTACAATATATATTAATGACTTGGATGAGGGAATTAAATGCAGCATCTCCAAGTTTGCGGATGACACGAAGCTGGGCGGCAGTGTTAGCTGTGAGGAGGATGCTAAGAGGATGCAGGGTGACTTGGATAGGTTGGGTGAGTGGGCAAATTCATGGCAGATGCAATTTAATGTGGATAAGTGTGAAGTTATCCACTTTGGTGGCAAAAATAGGAAAACAGGTTATTATCTGAATGGTGGCCGATTAGGAAAAGGGGAGGTGCAACGAGACCTGGGTGTCATTATACACCAGTCATTGAAAGTGGGCATGCAGGTACAGCAGGCGGTGAAAAAGGCGAATGGTATGTTGGCATTTATAGCGAGAGGATTTGAGTACAGGAGCAGGGAGGTACTACTGCAGTTGTACAAGGCCTTGGTGAGAGCACACCTGGAGTATTGTGTGCAGTTTTGGTCCCCTAATCTGAGGAAAGACATCCTTGCCATAGAGGGAGTACAAAGAAGGTTCACCAGATTGATTCCTGGGATGGCAGGACTTTCATATGAAGAAAGACTGGATGAACTGGGTTTGTACTCGTTGGAATTTAGAAGATTGAGGGGGGATCTGATTGAAACGTATAAAATCCTAAAGGGATTGGACAGGCTAGATGCAGGAAGATTGTTCCCGATGTTGGGGAAGTCCAGAACGAGGGGTCACAGTTTGAGGATAAAGGGGAATCCTTTTAGGACCGAGATTAGGAAAAACTTCTTCACACAGAGAGTGGTGAATCTGTGGAATTCTCTGCCACAGGAAACAGTTGAGGCCAGTTCATTGGCTATATTTAAGAGGGAGTTAGATATGGCCCTTGTGGCTACGGGGATCAGGGGGTATGGAGGGAAGGCTGGTGCAGGGTTCTGAGTTGGATGATCAGCTATGATCATAATAAATTGCGGTGCAGGCTCGAAAGGCCGAATGGCCTACTCCTGCACCTATTTTCTATGTTTCTATGATGCCCTTCTATTCTAAGGCTGTTCCCTCTCGTCATAGACTCTTCCACTATAAGAAACATTCTCTAAATGTCCACTCTCTCTAGGCCTTTCAATATTCAGTAGGTTTCAATGAGATTCCCCCGCCCCATTCAAAATTCAAAGTAAGTTTATTATCAAAGTACATTTATGAGACATTGTACAACCCTAAGATTCGTTTTCTTGCAGGCATACCCAGTAAATACTCAGGCTGTGATGCAACCGGTCAATATACTCTCCACTACACACAGTAATAGGAGTTTATCAAAGCTTAAGGTGTCATGCTGAATCTTTGCAAACTTCGAAGAAAGTACAGGCACTGCTTATGTGCTGGGTCCAGTAAAGATCCTCTGAAATGATACCACCAAGGAATTTAAAGTTGCTGACCCTGTCCACCTCTGATTCCCCCGATGACAACTGCCTCATGGACCTCACTCTTCTAACCGGCAGCGAGTACATGCCTAGAGCCATCAAATGTTCTCCATATGTTTACCATTTCATTCCCAGGATAATTTTTGTGAATCTCTTGTGGACACTCTCCAATGCCAGCACATTCTTTCTTAAACAAGGGGCCCAAAACTGCTCAGTGTCTGGCCAATATCTTATAAAGCCTCAGCATTTCATCCTTGCTTTAACATTTAGGGAATCCTGCACAAGGAATCACGTCCCTTTTTACCTCTGATTTTTGAACTTCCTCTGTTTAGAAAATAATTTGTCTTTATTACTTCAAGCAAAGTGCATAAGTGCATGGCCAAAAACTTTCCTACACAGCATTCCATCTCCCACTTCTTTACGCATTCTCCCAATCTGTCTTACTCTCTTCTGCAGTCTCCTTGCTTTTTCATCAGTACCTGTCACTAAACCTATCTTTGTATCATCTGCAAACTTAGCCACAAAGCCATCAATTCTCATCATTCAAATCACTGACATAATTTGAAAGGAAGTGTTCCTAACACCGGCCCTGTAAAATGCCAAATATACAGAGCCTATTAAAAGTATTCATCTATTCACTGCCCACCCCCAAAGAGATTTCATGTTTTATTGTTTTATAACATTGAATCACAGTGGATTTAATTTGGCATTTTTGACACTGATCAGCAGAAAAAAAACTCTTTTGTGTCAAGGTGAAAACAGATCTCTACAAAGTAATCTAAATTAACTATAAATATAAAACACAAAATAAATGATTGCGTAAGTATTCACCCCCTTTATAAGACACACCAAATCATTACTGGTGCAGCCAATTCATTTTTAGAAAGTTACATAATTGTCAAATGGAGATCAGTTTTTGGAGACCTGTGTGAGTCAAGGTGTTTCAATTGATTGTGGTAAAAATACACCTGTAGCTGGGAGGTCCAACTGTTGGTAAGTCAGTATTCTGACAAAAACTACACCACAAAGACAAAAGAACACTCCAAGCAACTCCATGAAAAGGTTATGAAAAGCTCAAGCCATGGGATGGATACAAGAAAGTTTCCAAGTAACTGACATCCCTTGGAGTACAGTTAAGTCAATCATCAAGAAATGGAAAGGATATGGCACAACAGTAAGTCTGCAGACAGCAGGCCATCCTCAGAAACGGAATGACCATGCAAGAAGGGGATTAGTGAGGGAGGCCACCAAGAGACCTATGGCAACTCTAGAGGAGTTGCAAGCTTCAGTGGCTGAGATGGGAGAAACTGTGAATACAACGACTATTGCCCTGGTGCTTCACCAGTCAGAGCTTATGGGAGAGTGGCAAAGAGAAAGCTGAAAAATAAAGACAAGAAATTTCAACCAGAGTTTGCCAGAAGGCATGTGGGAGACTCTGAAGTCAGCTGGAAGATGGTTTTACGGTCTGATTAAATCATAATTGAGTTTTTTGGCCATCAGACTAAACGCTATGTTGGGCATAAGCCAAACAACACACATCATCGAAAACACACCATAGTTACTGTGAAGCATGGTGGTGGCTGCATCATGCTGTGGGGATATTTCACTGCAGCAATCTCTGGAAGGCATATGAAGGTATAGGGTAAAATAAATGCAGCAAAATATAGGGAAGTCCGGAAGAAAACCTGATGCAGTCTGCAAGAGATCTGCGACTTAGGAGAAGATTTATTTTCCAGCAAGACAATGACCCTAAGCATAAAGCCAAAGCTATACAGGAATGACTTAAAAACAACAAAGCTAATGCCCTGGAGTGGCCAACTCAGAGTCCAGATGTCAATCCAATCGAGAATTTGTGACTGGACTTGAAAAGGTCTGTTCACTCACGATCCCCATGCAATCTGACAGAGCTCGAGCAGTCTTGTAAAGAAGAATGGGGGAAAATTGCAGTATCCAGATGTACAAAGCTGATAGAGACCTATCCATACAGACTCAAGGTTGTAATTGCTGCCAAACATGCACCTACTAAATACTGACTTGAAGGAGGTGAATACTTAATCAATTATTTTGTGTTTTATACTTGTAATTAATTTAGATCACTTTGTAGCGATCTGTTGAGACGATAGAGTATTTTTCTGTTGATCAATGTAAAAAAAGAAGCCAAATTAAATCCACTGTGATTCAATATTACAAAACAATAAAACATAAACAATTCTGGGGTGGGAGGGTGGGGATGAATACTTTTTATAGACACTGTAAAAAAACACAACAGAATCAATGAAAGACCGCATCCAACAGGCTGGTTAAACAACCAATGTGGAAAGGACAACAAACTGCGTAAATGACTAAAGAAAAGGAAATAATAATAATAATAATAATAATAATAATAATAACAACCCATGAGGGGTTTTCTGTCCTCCATTTGACACATCTCCAGGTAGTGGATTGGGGAAAACTCTGCAGATATGCAGGCCTGCTGGGGAATAAAATACCACCCGTGGTCCAAAACAGAAACAAATCCAGACATGTCTATACCCAGATCTGGCAGTGCTCTGGTCAGCATCTGCTCTCCATGATTGGGACAGCTGAAACCGAAACCTAGTTGTAGGTATAAAAACCTGTACCCTTTGACTTAGAAATTGAGAGATGTTTATTGAATACAGTAATACAGCCACTGCCTGGAACTAGCGATAGGCATGACAGTAAGCAAACTGCTAACTAGTGTCCTGCTGGACAGGTGGGCAGGCACTGGAAAATCTGAAAAAAAAAGATACAGCCAGCATTCAAAGTAGCCCATCAACACCACAGGCTGCAACTGCTGCAGGTATTCCTAGGAGGTGCTGTCCACTTACATCTAAGACCACTCAAGCAGATAAAAGAAGAAAGATCGCATGAAATGGTCAATAGAAGTAAACACATTCATAATGCTTGTAATATTATAAAATAAAGGAATTTGAGACTGACGTGACAGCAGACCGGGACAATTTCATCAACAATTTATAGGGCAATACCCTTCCTACAAGTATATGCACAACAAT
Organism: Mobula hypostoma; assembly: GCF_963921235.1. Classification (NCBI taxonomy): domain Eukaryota; kingdom Metazoa; phylum Chordata; class Chondrichthyes; order Myliobatiformes; family Myliobatidae; genus Mobula; species Mobula hypostoma. The sequence goes on from NC_086111.1 coordinate 22,950,852, forward strand.
TAGCAGATCAACGTAGAGGGATAATAAATCCTTATCATCATAATCATGAACCGTGTCATATGACATGGTGTTCATGGTCTTCCATCTGGGTTTAATCTGCCTAGGGGGAAGACCCCCTTCATGCTGCTGTTCTTAATCTTTTCTCCATCCATGACCAAGATTATTCTTGGCAAATTTTTCTACTGAAGCAGTTTGCTATTACCTTCTTCTGGGAAGTGTCTTTATAAGACAGGTGACCCTAGCCATTAGAGATTGTCAGAGATTGTTCGGTGCAGTGGTCGCATAACCAGGACTTCTGATGTGCAGCTTGTTGGCATGCTAAACCAAATAAAACATGAAAGAGCACAAAAACAAGAAAGAAACAACTTAAAGGGCACAACATTGCTCTTCAAGGAAGTAATGATGACCCCTGAAGTACTGATGAAAATAGAATTACTTCAACAACTGCTCCACAACCTGAAGATTATAGCAAACCAGATGCAGAGCCTCCAGAGAACGCTGATGACGAAGCTGACAAAATTATCTTAATATTTAACATCACGCTAACAGAATACATGGTCACTAACCCAACAAAAAAATCCTACATACCAAAACAAAACACATCATCAAAATTTGCTAATTTGTTAATACTCAACAATATTATATTATCACAATATTAGGGAAAACTTGAAAGATTTGAAGAGCTACACACAATAACATACTGTGCAGCATTAGCAGCAATGCAATGGCTCCCAAATAGGGGCACTCATTAACAGAAACACAAAACCGAGTAAAGAAATGAGAATACCGAAATGGTAGAAGAGATTAAGAAACAAAATTGAAACTTTAAGAGCAGAAATAGCCTGCCTTTTGGAGTACGAAATGGATAACCCAAGCAAGAAAGGTGAGAGAAATGCTAAGGAAATACTAAGGAAATGCAAGGTCCACACAAGATATGAACAACCTAACATGCTTCAAGCATACAAAACCATGAAGTGCAACATGTCACTAAAAATTCATTTTCTGCATTCCCATTTAGACTTTTTCCCTGAAAATCTTGGCACTGTCAATGACAAGCATGGTGAAAGGTTTCACTAGAACATTGCAGTTATGGAGAAGCAGTATCAGGGCAACTGAAATGCTGAAATCCATCAATGCTGGCTGATTATTGTTGGACACTTGAGGGAGAAGCCTCAGACACTAAATGCAAATGAAAATCATGAACAAAACATTTTTAACTGAGTTGAACCATTGCAAAGCATCAGCACTGTAATGCAATTAAACACATTATGTTCAATAAAAGTAAGTTCCTTCTTTCTCCAATTTCTTACGTGATACAAGTAGTCTGAAATTGTATTTGTGTTCAGCTTCAAGTGGTCTATCATAAACAAAAACAAATCTGAAGAAACAACACTTTAAAAAAATTGTTGTCCAGTTCAATCACCCTATTAACAACCAAAACAGTAACACCATCCTTATCAAAATAAACCCAAGTACTTTCCAGGACTATCATAGCCAACTATGGTTTTGTCTAGCTTTAAACCCGCCCTCTAATTTACTGAATCAGACGAAAATAGGGCATCAAATTAGAGACAACCATATGAATAATACCTTGAAACACACAAAATGCTGGAGGGACTCAGCAGGCTAGGCAGCATCTATGGAAATTCTTTTTGGCAGGCTCTGTAGTCTGTAGACAGGTGATCTTCCTATCCTTGGAGGACGTGAGAAAGTTGAAGAACCGGCGACTGAAAGCAAGGATCTGGCGGAGGATAAAGTAGCGGACAGGTCCATTGCAGGCGATGGAGAGAGAGTCTCAGAGTTGTGGAAGTGACTGGGATAGGGACACCAGGTACTTTCTCATGAGGAAAGCTTGGCACATACAGCACAGTGGGAGAAGCAGTCAATTGAATGTTAGTACCTGGGGGCCTCAGAGTCTGAATCAAGAAGCTAGAAAACAGATCTGGAAGCCATGTGGTACAAGATGGCAGCGAGACATGCTCCCAGGAAGGATACATGGCTGTGGTAGCAGGTCTGGGTGAGCACGTGGTCAAAGAGTTGGAGGGCAGCAGAGATCACAGAGGGGGAGCAGTGAGAGAGGGTTTCACTGAACTTCCGAAGGAAAGATTTAAACTTCTTTAAACAACATTCCCTAACTCTCCTTTGTCTATACTACCTGTTAAAAAAGATGGTGCCGGTAACTAGCGACTTTGCACGTGCTCTCTCGAGCAAACTGCCCTCTCCACTATCCCATACCCCAGAAACCCTTCTAAACCAATTTAGCAAGATCAAGATCAACAACACCCTGGCGAAGCTACTGACCCAGCTGGAGACCACCGCACCAGAACTGCATCTTAAACTCCAGACCGCATCTGGACCCGACCGGCAAGGCCCACCACGTTCCCGGAGACCCACGGTCTGCTACCGTGCCGAAGTGCTTGGAAACATGGCCCATTCCGACCAGCACCTTTCCGGAGCAGATGACCATACAACAGAGGTGACGGCGGAGACCCTAAGGTGCCCCAGACACTTCCCCGGAGCGACCACCGTAAAGCCCCGTTGGTGGCTATCCACAGCTGCCGGAAGTGAGGCCTCCGCCGCCGACCTCGGAAATCGAGCCCGAGGCTCAGCTGGAGCGGAGGCCTCCGCAACCGTGACTCAGCTTAAGAACTTGTTTCAGCAAGGAGCCCAGCCATCCGGGATTAAGTGTCGGCTTCGGGGCCTGACCCAATTGACAGCCCAGGCCCCCGGCAGCTGGAAGTGGCAGCGGAGCCTCCCCCATTACTTGGCCCAACCCGGAGTGCATGACGACGCGACCCCCCGATTGATTCCCGTGGTGGATATATGGAATGCTCTACCCCAGAAGGCTGCGGAGGCCAAGTCTCTGGATGCTTTCAAGAAAGAGATGGATAGAGCTCTTAAAGATAGCGGAATCAAAAGTTCTGGGGATAAGGCAGGAACTGGATTCTGATTGTGGATGATCAGCCATGATCACAGTGAATGGCGGTGCTGCCTCGAAGGGCCGAATGGCCTATTCCTGCACTTATTGTCTATTGTCTATTGGGACACGTCTACCTACCTCAAAGAGCTGACAACAACATACTGCATCGATGAAAACCTGGAAAGATGCACTACTTACCGAGGAAGCGTGACAAAAGAGCTTGGCTGCTGGTCAGATTGAAGCTGAGGGGCTTCGGGGTCCCTATGCCCACCATCCTACTAGCTAATGTGCAAGCCATAGAGAACAAGGTGGATGATCTTAAAGGGAGACTCACCTACTGCAGGGAAATGCAGAACTGCTGTGTATTCTGTTTCACCGAGACCTAGCTCTCCCCTGCCACCCCCGACTGTGGCATCCGACCAGAGGGAGTTTCGATCCATCGGATGGACCGCACGGCGTCTTCGGGCAAGACGAGGGGAGGTGGTGTCTGCCTACTGATCAACACTGCGTGATGCTCGGACACAGTGGCACTGCCAACCTGCAGCCCGGACGTGGAACACCTGTCGGTGAAGTGTCGTCCCTACTATCTGCAACGGGAATTCACCTCGGTCATACTGACAGCGGTCTACATTCCCCCCCAAGCTGACGTGCAGTGTGCTCTGAACATACTGTATGCCAACATCAGTGAACTTGAGACCAGGTATCCGGAGGCTTTGCTCATTACAGCCGGGGACTTTAACCAGGCCAACCTCAGAAAGGTGCTGCCAAAGTTATACCAACATGTCTCCTGCCCCACTAGGGCCTGAATATACTTGACCACTGCTACACAGCAGTCAAGGATGCCAACCGTTCCGTCCCACGACCTCACTTCGGAAAATCGGACCATCAGGCCGTACTCCTCCTCCCAGCTTACAAACAGAAACTGAAGCGGAAGGTCACGGTATCAAAAGTAGTGTCGCGTTGGACGGAGGGAATGGATGAGGTCCTCCATAACTGCTTTGAATCAGTGGACTGGTTAGTATCCAAGGACTCGGCAGCTAACCTCGATGAGTATGCCTCAGCTGTCATGGACTTTATTTGGAAATGCACAGAGGACTGTATGTCTTGCAAGACAATCCGGGTATTCCCTAACAGGAAACCTTGGATGAATTATGAGGTCAGGTCCCTTTTAAAGGCTAGAGCTGCGGCTTTTAGGTCCAGGGATACCAGTCGCTACACGGAATCCAGGCGTGAACTCCAGAAAGCCATTAAGGGAGCCAAGAGGCAATATCAAGCTAAGTTGGAAGCCCAGGCTAATCAAAGGGATGCCAGTAGACTATGGCAGAGTCTAAATGAGATCACTGTGCGCAAAGAAAAGGCTGGGAATATCAATAACTGCGGCGCTTCTCTTCTTGAGGAACATAACATATTCTATGCAAGATTCAAACAGAAGAGGAGCATCCCACTCACTCCTGATGAACCGGACCTGGTGGCATCAAGCTTCATCGTCACCAAGGAGGACGTTAGCAGGGCCTTCCTGAAGATAAATTCAAGGAAGGCGACGGGCCCAGATGGCGTCCCAGGACTGGATCTCTGGGCCTGTGCAGGCGAGCTAGCTGGAGTGTTTGCTGACATCTTCAACTGCTCCTTGCTTCAGTCTAAGATCCCCTCATGTTTTAAGAAGGCAACAATAATCCCAGTGCCGAAGAAGAGCAAGGTGGCATGCCTGAATGACTATCGACCTGTGGCTCTGACATCAATTGCTATGAAGTGGTTATGGCACACATCAACCACAGTCTACCGGTCAACCTCGATGCTTTGCAGTTTGCCTACCGGAGCAACAGGTCAACAGCAGATGCCATCTTTCTGGCCCTACATTCCTCCTTAGAACACCTGGAGAATAAAGACGCATATGTAAGGCTCCTTTTCATTGACTACAGCTCTGCCTCTAATACCATCATTCCAAATAAACTGATTCCTAAGCTCCGGAACCTGGGCCTTAGCACTCAGATCTGCAGCTGGATCTTCAACTTTCTCACAGACAGGACCCAGGCTGTAAAAATAGGGGACAAGCTCTCCTCTACAATCACTCTGAGCACCGGTGCCCCACAAGGCTGTGTACTCAGCCCCCTGCTGTACTTACTGTACACCCTTGATTGTGTAGCCAAGTTTCCATTGAACTCAATATATAAGTTTGCTGATGACACAATTGTAGGCCATATCTCGGGTAATGATGAGTTTGAGTACAGAGAGGAAATTAAGAACCTGGTGGCATAGTGCAAAGACAATAACCTATCCCTCAACGTCAGCAAGACGAAGGAATTGGTTGCTGACTTCAGAAGGAGTAGCAGACCGCATGATCCAATTTACATCGGTGGTGCGCAAGTGGAACAGGTCAAAAGCTTTAAGTTCCTCGGGGTCAATATCACAAGTGACCTGACTTAATCCAACCAGGCAGGGTACACTGCCAAGAAGGCCCACCAGCGCCTTTACTTCCTGAGAAAACTAAAGAAATTTAGCCTGTCCCCTAAAACCCTAATTTTTATAGATGCAACGTAGAAAGCATTCTTCTAGGGTGCATCACAACCTGGTATGGAAATTGTCCTGTCCAAGACCGAAAGAAGCTGCAGAAGATCGTCAACATGGCGCAGCACATCACACAAACCAATCTGCCGTCTGTGGACTCACTTTACACTGCATGCTGTCGGAGCAGTGCTGCCAGGATAATCAAGGACATGACCCACCCAGCCAACACACTTTTCGTCCCTCTTCCCTCCAGGAGAAGGCTCAGGAGTTTGAAGACTCGTACGGCCAGATTTGAGAACAGCTTCTTTCCATCTGTGATAAGACTGCTGAACGGATCCTGACCCGGATCTGGGCCGTACCCTCCAAATATCCGGACCTGCCTCTCGGTTATTTTGCACTACCTTACTTTCCATTTTTCTATTTTCTATTTATGATTTATAATTTAAATTTTTAATATTTACTAATTTTAACTATTTTTAATATTTTAAATATTTAGTATTTGTAATCCAGGGAGTGTGAAGCGCAGAATCAAATATCGCTGTGATGATTGTACATTCTAGTACCAATTGTTTGGCGACAATAAAGTATAAGTATAAAGTATTTCTTCAAGGAATTCTAATGGATTTGACAGGCAAAACTTTGGCTAATTTTATCAGGTCTCTCTCCAAGCACCCTAAAACCTTATTGTTAATAATGGACTCCAACATCTTTCCAACCACTAAAGTCAGGTTAACTGGCCTATAGTTTTCTGTTTTTTGCCTCCCTACCTTCTTAAAGAGTGAAGTGATATTTGCAATTCTTCAGTCCTCCAGAACCATTCCAGAATCTAGTGATTCTTGAAAGATCACTACCAATGCCTCCACAATCTCCTCAGCTACCTTTTTCTGATCCCTGGGTGTAGTCAATCTGGTCCAGGTGACTTATCTACCTTCAGCCACTTCAGCTTCACAAGCACCTTCTCCTTAGTAAGTACCTTCGCTGCTGCCCCCCAACACTCACAAATTTCTAGGGTACTGCTGCTGTCTTCCACAGTGAAGACTGATGCAAAAAATTCATTGAGTTCCTCTGCCATTTCTTTGTCCCCATTACTATCACTCCAGCAAAGTTTTCCAGTAGAGTGATTTCTACTCCTGCCGCTTTTTTACTCTTTATATACCAGAGAAAACTTTTTGGTATACTCTTTTATATTATTAGTTCGCTTATCTTCATATTTCAACTGTTCTCTCCATATTGCTTTTTTTTAAGTTGCCTTCTGTTGGTTTTTAAAAGCTCCCAATCGTTTAGCTTCTCACTAAATTTTGTTCTATTACATGCCCTCTATTTTGCTTTTATGCTGTCTTTGACCTCCCTTGTCAGCCAGGGTTACCTCTTTCTCCCTTCAGAATACTTCTTGTGTGGGATGCCTTCCGAATTACTCCCAGAAACTCCTATTGCTATTCTGCTGTCATTGCTACTGTAGTGTCCCGTTCCAATCAAATTTTGCCAGCAACTCTCTCATGCCTCTGTAGTTCCCCTTACTCCACTGAAATACTGATGCATCAGATTTTAGCTTCTCCCTCTCAAACTGCTCAGTGAATTCTACAGAATTATGATTATTGCCTCTTAAATGTACTTTTACCTTAAGAACTCTAATCAAATCTGGTTCATTACACAATATCCAATTCAGCCCTTAAAGTCATGAATAATAGGAATAATGATTCAACTTCAGTTACCCGTGCTGACTGGACAAATGTTGGCATGAAACTGCAATTCTATGCTAATTTAAGTTTCAAGAATATAGAACTTAGAAGAGTACAGCACAAGAACAGGCCATTCAGCCCACAATGTTGTGCCTAACCAGCTAAAAGGTAAATCAAAACCACCAACACTATTCTCTCCTACTTACACAATATCCATATCCCTTCATTTTCCTTACATCCCTGTGTCTATCCAAACGTCTCTTAAAAGCCTCTGATGTATTTGCCTGTACTGCCATACCAGGCAGCACATTCCAGGCATCCAACACTCTGAGTAAAAAACTTACCCCTCACATCCCTCGTAAACTTCTATCAGATCTCCTTCATCCCAATGTCTCGGCCCAAAACTTCAGTGTCTGCAAATTTTCTCCTGTTTGACATGTTTATCCAGCCTCTCGTGATAGCACACGCCCTCTAAACCAGGCAGCATCCTGGTAAATCTCTTATGCACCCTCAACATCCTTCCTATAGTGGTGCGAACAGAACTGTACTCAATACTCTAGCTGTGGCCTAACCAGAGTTATATAAAGTTGCAACATAACCACCTAATTTTTGAACTTAATGCCTCAACTAAAAAAAGCAAGAATTCCATAAGCCTTCTTAACCACCTCATCGACCCGTGTAGCAACTTCCAAGCACAATATGAACTTGGATCCCAAGATCTCTCTGCTCAGCAACACTGTTAAGGACCATGCCCTTAACAGTGTACTATCTCCATGCATTTACCCTACAGAGGTACAACACCTCATATTTATCTGGGTTAAACTCCATCCATCTGCCATTTCTCAGCCCAAATCTGCAACTGATTTATATTATGCTGTATTCTTCTTTGCCTGTCTTCTACACCATCCATAACTCTGCCAATCTTAGTATCATCCACAAATTTACTAACCCATCCATATTTTCATTTAAGCCATTTATATACATTTATAAACAGCAGAGGTCCCAGCTCAGATCCCTTCGCAACTCCACTAATTACAGACCTCCAGCTCGAACAAGTACCTTCAAAAACTACCTCCTGTCTTCTATGCACAAGCCAGTTCTGAATTCAAAAAGCCAATTCGGTGTGGATCCCATGCATCTTAATCTTCTAGATTAGTCTCCCATGAGGGACTTTGTCAAACACCTTACTAAAATCCATGTAGACACCATCCAGTGCTCTACCCTCACCAATCTCTCTTGTCACCTTGTCAAAAAAACACAATTAAGTTGGTAAGGTATGACCTGCCACACATGAAGCCATGCTGGCTCTCCCTAATTAAGCCACGATTTCCAAATGCTCATATATCCTATCCCTAAGAATTTTCTCCAGCAATTTCCCTACAACTAATTTAAGACTCACCGGTATCTAATAACCAAGATTTTCCCTTGTTCCCTTCTCAAACAGAGATACATTAGCGACTTGACAGTTCTCCAGGGCCTCGTTGTGGCTAGAGAGGACCCAGATACAGGTCAAGAGCCTAGCAGTCTCGTCTCCTGATTTCTTCAATAACCTGGGGTAAATCCTATCAAGCCCTGGGGATTCATCCACCTTGATACTCATTAGAAAGCCCAACATTTCCTCCTTCTTGACCCCTAAATGCCCTAAGGTATATATTCTCACCGTTGATCTCCTGGTCCGACATATCCTTTTCCTTGGTAAACACTGAAGCAAAGTACTTGTTAAGTACCTCACTCACATTCACCGCATCCTCCCCCCACCCCCCAATCATTCAGTGGTCGCATGCTTTCCCAAGGTATCTTCTTACTCTTGATGTATGAATAGAATGCCTTAGGATTCACCTTAATCTTACTTGCCAAGGACTTTTCATGGCCCCTGTTGGCTTTTCTAATTCCCTTCTATAGTTCTTTTCTGGCTTCTTTTTACCACTCGTGCTTTGTTTCATTCTAACCTCTGAAGCTTTACATACTTTTCCTTTTTCTTCTTGAGTAAATTCATCATCTCTCTGGACATCCAACGTTCTCTTATCTTTCTATCCTCATCCTTTCTTCTAACAGGAACATATCTTTCCTATACTCTGCAATTGATCTTTAAGCACCCTCCATATGACTGATGTGGATTTGCCAGAGACAGGTGTACCCAATTAACACTGCTTAGATCCTGCCGAATGGCCTCTTAATTTTCCATACTCAGTTTAAACTTTCCCACCTATCCTCATCTATAGCTATCCTGAAAGCTATGGTGCTGTGGTCATTGTTCCTTTGCTGTTCACCCACTGAAAGGTCAGTCATCTGGCCAAGCTCATTACCCAACAGTATGGCCTCCCCTCTCAATGGACCTTCCACATATTTATTTAAGAAACCTTTCTGGATGCACTTAATAAATTCAGCCTGATATAAACCCCTTACACCAAGAAGGTCCCAGTTTATATTATGGAAAGTGAAATCCCCCATGACAACAACCCAATTATTTTTACACATTTCCTTAATCTGATTATATATCTGTTCCTCAATGTCCTGATGGCTAGTAGGGAGACTGTACTACGATCCTATCAGTGTGATTTGGACCCTTCCTATTCCTGAGTTCCACCCAAATGGACTCAGTGTCTAACCCCTCCATTATGTCTCCTCCAAATGCAGCTGTGATAGTGTCCCTGATTAGTAGTGCAACTCCGCCCCTTCTTTTAACTCCTCCTTTAACTTTGCTAAAAGTTTGAAAACTTGGTACATTAATCACCCATTCCTGCCTCTCTCACAACCAAGTTTCAGTAACAGACAACAGACAATAGGTGCAGGAGTAGGACATTCGGCCCTTCGAGCCATCACCGCCATTCACTGTGATCATGGCTGATCATCCACAATCAGTATCCAGTTCCTGCCTTATCCCCATTACCTTTGATTCCGCCATCTTTAAGAGCCCTATCCATCTCTTTCTTGAAAGCATCCAGAGACTTGGCCTCCACAGCCTTCTGGGGCAGAGCATTCCATATATCCAACACTCTCTGGGTGAAAAAGTTTTTCCTCAACTCCGTTCTAGATGGCCTACCCCTTATTCTTAAACTGTGGCCTCTGGTTCTGGACTCACCCATCAGCGGTAACATGCTTCCTGCCTCCAGCATGTCCATTCCCTTAATAATCTTATATGATTCAATAAGATCCCCTCTCAGCCTTCTAAATTCTAGAGTATACAAGCCCAGTCGCTCCAATCTTTCGACATATGACAGTCCCGCCATCCCAGGAATTAACCTTGTGAACATACACTGCATCCCTCAATAGCAAGAATGTCCTTCCTCAAATCTGGAGACCAAAACTGCAAACAGTACTCCAGGTGTGGTCTCACCAGGGCCGTGTACAGCTGCAGAAGGACCTCTTTGCTCTTATACTCAAATCCCCTTGTTATGAAGGCCAGCATGCCATTAGCTTTCTTCACAGCCTGCTGTACTTGCATGCTTGCTTTCAGTGACTGATGTACAAGAACACCTAGATCTCGTTGTACTTCCCCTTTTCGTAATTTGACTCCATTTAGATAATAATATGCCTTCCTGTTCTTACCACCAAAGTGGATAACCTCACATTTATCCACATTAAACTGCATCTGTCAAGTCACCCAGCCTATCTAAGTCACCCTGCATTCCCATAACATCCTCCTCACATTTCACACTGCCACCCAGCTTTGTGTCATCGGCAAATTTGCTAATGTTACTTTTAATTCCCTCATCTAAATCATTAATATATATTGTAAACAGCTGCGGTCCCAGCACTGAACCCTGCGGTACCCCACTAGTCACCGCCTGCCATTCCGAAAGGGACCCATTAATCACTACTCTTTGTTTTCTGTCAGCTAGCCAATTTTCAATCCATGTCAGTACTCTGCCCTCAATACCATGTGCCCTAATTTTGCCCACTAATCTCCTATGTGAGACTTTATCAAAGGCTTTCTGAAAGTCCAGGTACACTACATTCACTGGCTCTCCCTTGTCCATTTTCATAGTTACATCCTCAAAAAATTCCAGAAGATTAGTCAAGCACAATTTCCCCTTCGTAAATCCATGCTGACTCGGACCGATCCTGTTACTGCTATCCAGATGTGTCCTAATTTCACCTTTTATAATTGATTCCAACATCTTTCCCACCACCGACGTCAGGCTAACTGGTCTATAATTCCCTGTTTTCTCTCTTCCTCCCTTCTTGAAGAGAGGGACAACATTAGCCACCCTCCAATCCACAGGAACTGATCCTGAATCTATAGAACATTGGAAAATGATTACCAATGTGTCCACGATTTCTAAAGCCACCTCCTCAAGTACCCTGGGATGCAGACCATCAGGTCCTGGGGACTTATCAGCCTTCAGACCCAACAGTCTATCCAACACCATTTCCTGCCTAATATCAATTTCTATTCAGTTCATCCATTACCCTAGGTCCTTTGGCCACTATTATATCTGGGAGATTGTTTGTGTCTTCCCTAGTGAAGACAGATCCAAAGTACCTTTTCAACCCATCTGCCATTTCTTTGTTCCCCATAATAAATTCACCCGTTTCTGTCTTCAAGGGCTCAATTTTGGTCTTTTTTTTCCTTTTCACATACCTAAAGAAGCTTTTACTATCCTCCTTTATATTCTTGGCTAGTTTACCTTTGTACCTCATTTTTTCTCTGCGTATTGCCTTTTTAGTTACCTTCAGTTGCTCTTTAAAAGTTTCCCAATCCTCCGGCTTCCCACTCGTCTTTGCTATGTTACACTTCTTCCCTTTTATTTTTATACTGTCCATTACTTCCCTTGTTAGCCACGGCCTCCCCTTATTCCCCATAGGATCTTTCTTCCTCTTTGGAACAAACTGATCCTGCACCTACCGCATTATTCCCAGAAACACTTGCCATTGCTGTTCCACTGTCATCCCTGCTAGGATATTGTTCCATTGAACTTTGGCCAGCTCCTCCCTCATAGCACCATAGTTCCCTTTGTTCAACTGTAATACTGACACTTGCGAATTTCCCTTCTCCCTCTCAAATTGTAGATTAAAACTTATCATATTTATGGTCACTACCTCCTAATGGCTCCTTTAACTCGAGGTCCCTGATCAAATCCGGTTCATTGCACAACACTAAATCTAGAATTGTGTTCTCTCTGGTAGGCTCCAGTACGAGCTGTTCTAAGAATCCATCTCAGAGGGACTCCACAAACTCCCTTTCTTGAGGTCCAGTACCAACCTGATTCCTCCAGTCTACCTGCATGTTGAAATCCCCCATAACAACTGTAGCATTACCTTTGCGACATGCCAATTTTAACTCTTGATTCAACTTACACCCTACATCCAGGCTACTGTTTGAGGGCCTGTAGATAACTCCCATTAGGGTCTTTCTACTCATAGAATTTCTCAGTTCTATCCATACTGTCTCTACGTCTCCTGATTCTATGTCCCCCCTCGCAAGGGACTGAATAGCATTCCTCATCAATAGAGCCACCCCACCCCCTCTGCCCATCAGTCTGTCCTTTCGATAGGACGCATACCCTTGAATATTCATTTCCCAGGCCCTGTCCACTTGAAGCCATACCTCTGTTATTCCCACATCATACTTAACAATTTCCAACTGTGCCTCAAGCTCATCTACTTTATTTCTTATACTCCGTGCATTCATATATAATACTTCTAATTCATTACTCCCCTCACCTCCTATATCAATTCCTATTTCACTTGGCCATACTGTACGATCCCTTCTCGAGCTTTCTGCTCTATTGATTCTGCTGTCTTTCTTAACTTTTCTTATTCTCACTTTCCCTTTCTCTCCATCCTTACATTTCCAGTTCATCCCCTCCCCCCTACATCATAGTTCCATGTACTGATCCATGCTCTAAATTCATCACCTTTACCCATAATATTCCTAGCATTAAAATATACACACTTCAAACTATCCGACCCGTCATACTGGTTATTTCAATGTTGCTTTTCCACACCTACCTTGATATCTACCTTCTGGTCCAAACCTTCCCTTACTGACCTGGGGCTCCGATTCCCAGCCCCCTGCAAAACTAGTTTAAATTCTCCTGAGTAGCATCAGGAAACCTTGTGGCTGAAATATTAGTTCCTCTCCAATTTAGGTGCAACTCACCCCTCTTCTACAGGTCATTCCTTCCCTAGAAAAGGTTCCAATGATTCAAGAACTTGAAACCCTGTCCTCTGCACCATCTCCCCAGCCACTCATTGATTCATTCTATCACCCAAATCCTATCTGCACTAGTCTGGGGTACAGGGAGTAATCAGGAGGTTGTTCTCTTCAGCTTCTTTCCGAACTCTATACACTCAATGCATAGGACCTCTTCCCCTTTTCTGCCCATGTCATTGAGGCCAATATGCATCACGATCTCTGGTTGTTCTCCCTCCTCCAGGAGAATATCCTGCGGCCGCTCTGATAGATTATGGACCCTAGAACCCAGAAAGCAACACGCTATCTTGGTGTTCCTTTTGCGGCCACAGAATATCCTTTCTGTCGCTCTAACTACAGAGTCCCCTATAACTACTGTGCTGCCTGACATTACCCTTCTCTTTCGATTCTCATAGTGTCACCAGTCTAGCAGCTGCTGTTGAAATCTGATGGCTCATCCCCCCAGCAGTATTCTTTCATTGATGGGAATGGCCACATGGGAAACCCTGCACTGACTTCTTAACCCCATTACCTCTCCTGGTGGTCACCCATCTACTGGTCGAAGCCTGTACTCTGGGTGTGACCACCTTTTCAAAAGCCTCAGCCTCCTGAATAATCCTGAGTACATCCAACTCCACCTCCAGTTCCTAGAGTGATGTTGGGTGAACGTTCCTGCAATCACGAGGGAAATTATCAGGTATCCTGAATTCCAACATCTGACAAGAGGAGCATTCCATCCTGACAACTCTGTACCTTCTTAACTGTGCCTCCACCTGTTCACGCCATACCTGTTAAGCCAAAGCTTTCACATTCTATCACTGGAACACTCAAACAATGGCCACTCTACTTCAGCCTATCCTCCTTTTAAGGTTAGACCTTTTGACGCCAACACTTTCCACACCTGTGCAGTCTAAAAAGACCAGCTTTGACCTAATCTACTCCTTTTATCCTCTCTCTCCCGACTTCTGTAGGGCTGATACTGACCATCCAAATCCGCTCGCTTGAACGGCCGAGAAAAAAACAGCCTTACCCGAGTCAGCTCTTTTTGAACTCGCACCCCTAGCTTCAGTAGGCCTCACATGTTTTAAAGTAGTCCTGTAGGTAGCTTGGTAGTGAAGAAATGTAACCATTTTTTAAATGTTTTCGCATAATTCAAACAATCAGTCAGAACCCAATACAGTACCGAAAAAAAGTTTTCACCCCCCCTACAACATTGAATCAAATGGATTTAATTTGGCTTTTTTGATACTGATCAACAGAAAAATGCCCTTTTGTATCAAAGTGAAAACAGATCTCTACAAAGTGATCTAAATTAATTACAAATATAAAATACAAAATAATTAATTGCATAAGTATTCATCCCCTTCAAGTCGGTATTTAGTAGATGCATCTTTGGTCACAATTCCAGCCTTGAGTCTGTGTGGATAGCTCTATCAGCTTTACACATCTGGACACTGTAATTTTTCCCTATTCTTCTTTACAAACCTGCTCAAGCTCTGTCAGATTGCATGGGGATCGTGAGTAAACAGCCCTTTTCAAGTCTAGCCACAAATTCTCAATTGGATTGACATCTGGATTCTGACTTGGCCACTCCAGAGCATTAACTTTGTTGTTTTTAAGTCATTCCTGTGTAGTTTAGGCTTTATGCCTGGGGTCATTGTTTTGCTGGAAAACAAATCTTCTCCCAAGTCGCGGTTCTCTTGCAGACTGCATCAGGTTTTCCTCCAGGACTTCCCTATATTTTGCTGCATTCATTTTACCCTCTGCCTTCACAAGTCATCCAGGATCTGCTGCAGTGAAGCATCCCCACAACATGATGCAGCCTGCTTCACGGTAGGTATGGTGTGTTTCCAATGATGTGCGTTGTTTGGCTTATGCCAAACATAGTGTTTAGTCTGATGGCCAAAAAGCTCAATTTTGGTTTAATCAAACCATAGAACCTTCTTCCAGCTGACTTCAGAGTCTCCCACATGCCTTCTGGCAAACTCTAGCCAAGATTTCATGTGTTTATTTATCAGCTGGTGGTTTTCTCTTTGCCACTCTTCCAGAAAGCTGTGATTGGTGAAGCACCCAGGCAACAGTAGTTGTATCGGCAGTCTCTCTCATCTCAGCCACTGAAGCTTGTAACTCCTCCAGTCGCCATAGGTCTCTTGGTAGCCTTCCTCACTAATCCCCTTCTTGCACGGTCACTCAGTTTTTGAGGACGGCCTGCTCTAGGCAGATTTATAGCTGTGTCATATTCTTTCCATTTTTTGATGATTGACTTAACTGTACTCTAAGGGATATTCAGTGACTTCGAAATGTTCTTGTATCCAAATCCTGACTAGTGCTTTTCAATAATCTTTTCACAGAGTAGCTTGGAGTGTTCTTTTGTCTTCATGGTGTAGTTTTTGTCAGAATACCGACTCACCAGCAGTTGGACCTTCCAGATACAGGTATGTTTTTACTACAATCAATTGAAACACCTTGACTACACACAGGTCTCCAAAAACAGATCTCCACTGGTGACTTCTAAAAGCAAATGGTTGCACCAGTGATGATTTGGTGTGTCATATTAAAGGAGGGTGAATACTTATGCAATCAATTACTTTGTGTTTTATATTTCTAATTAATTTAGCTCACTTTGTAGTGACCTGTTTTCACTTTGACACGAAAGAGTCTTTTTTGTTGATTAATGTCCAAAAAGCCAAACTAAATCCACGGTAATTCGACATTGTAAAATAAAACACGAAAACTTTCAAGTGGGTGAATATTTTTTACAGGCACTGTATACTGAAGTACAGCATTACAATCAATTTGGCAATATTTCAAGTAAACTGTTGACATCATTTCTTTCCCCACCATTTATTAGTTGAAACAGTTAATGGTCATTCTTCCATTAAGAATTTCAAAAGTCTTCCCTTTTAAACCTGTCATTGTCACTCCTCTCAAAAGACAAAATCAGCGATCCTTTACCATACACTGTACTATTCAATTCCAACTTTCTCTTCTTTTCCAAAGTTCTTGAATGTGTTGTCATCTCCTAAATCCATGTCCACATTTAAATTTTACACTTAGATTTTTGGCCTTAGCACAAAAATAAAACAAAGTCACAGATATAATTCTGTGTGTCTTCCTGATCTCTCAGTGGCCTATGATACAGTGATATTCCTCTGGTCCTCCAGCTGGGTGGGATGTCACTTGGCTGGTTCTATATTTTCTTCTCCAAACCACAGAAAGGCTTCTCTTCCATTTCCAGCATCGTCCCCCTCAAAGGATTCAACTTCAGCTCCTTTCTATTCTTCTCATTTGGACCAGTCGAATGGTTTTTATAGGTGCTCCATTTTACCACAGCACTTTTTGCCATTTGGACCTACCAGTCACTTTCATCCTCTTTCCCACCCTGAAGCAACTTGCGCTATATTGTTAAAATTACGGCTCCGTAGAAAGGTCACGAACTTTAAATACAAACTCTCTTACTTTATTTTACAAATAATAGCTTGATGAATTTAACAGCATGTTCTGTTTACTTCAGAAACAAGCAGTTTCTTTATCAGTTAACACTATGTACATCAGAAGCAGTAGCAGTCTGCTGTCTCTGGAAAAAATGTTAAGGAAAAACAGGCTGATGCACAAATCTAAATTAATTCCATTCAACTAGTACTGTAATCAATCTTGATGCCTGGACAGGGTAGTGCTGAGGAAGACTGAATACAATCTGGATCCAGTTATGCTCCTTAAAATAGACAGAGTTGCAAAGGATTATTTAGCAGTCTGAGGTCATAGTGACTAATACTTAAAATAATTATAGCACGTTGTGAAAGTATTGTTTCTATTTGAATTAACATCTGCATCACAAAGTCAGGATTTTGTAGGTATATGAGAATAAAATACAACATTCTACATCTCGCTAACATTGCGTTTAAACACAATTAGATTGTCGACATGCAGTTTGATTTATTGAAGATTGCTTTTACATGCTGAGCTTAAGAAGAACCATTAAATGTGTTGCTCTCCGACATTTATATTCTGTCAAGTACAAACATAGACTCAGCATGAATACCTTGAACAAAGAAAAAATGGGAAAAGGTTTAATTATAATGGGCTTCATAGTCAATCAGCTTGCCTAAGGATACTTGTGGAAAAATGATTACCTTAAAAAATTCTGAAAGACTATCTCTCTGACGCTGCTTTTAAAAATCACTTAAGATGTGGTACCTTAGACAGAAGATGAACAGGGGCAAGTAATGCTCTTTGTCATAAGAAGCCAGTACTTTGCTATTGATGTTGGTGCCTTTTCACATCCATGTCCAGAATGCAGAAACTCTCTCAATTAATCTGATTTCTAAATTTTCCCAGTTCCGATGAAGAATCATTCAACTATCATTCAACTCTCTCCTCGTACACTCTCTCTTCACTGTCAGATTTGCAATTCTATTTTTGTTTCAGCATCAAAATTTTTTTATTCTCCTGTGTATATGTCTGAGTTGCAAAGTCACCATGCTAATTGCTTCAGTTGGATGTGGACTGCAACTCTAATGCAAAATAAAATACACAAAATACTGGAGGAACTCAGCAGGTCAGACAGCATCCATGGAGGAAATAAGCAGTCGACATTTCAGGTAGAGACTCTTCATCAAGACTGGAAAGGAAGTGGGGAGAAGCCAGAATTAAAAAAAAGTTTTATTCTGGCTTCTTCCCTCTTCTGTTCCTAGTCCTGATGAATTGACTTCAGCTCAGCCTTCAACACTATAATACCAAACAAACTAATCTACAAACTCCTAGACCTGGGACTCAGTACCTCCCTTTTCAAATGAACCCTTGACTTCCTGATCAAAAGATGGTAATCTTTATTTTGGCAACAAAAATTGATCATTATCCCAAATACTGATACTCCACAAGGTTACATCCTCAGTCCCCTGATCTACTCCCTGTACACTCATGACTGTGACCATATGCTACTCTAACTCCATCTACAAATTTACAGATAGTACCACTGTAATGGGCCATATTTGAAATCACAATGAGTCGGAGAACAGACAGAGATAGAATCTGGTGACATGCTGTCATGACAACAATCTGATTCTCAATGTCAGCAAAAGAGCTGGTCATTGACTTCAGAAGAGTGGGCAGCATACATGCACCTGCTTACACCAATGGTACCAAGGTCAAGGTTGAGAACCTCAAGCTCCTAAGAATGAACATCAGCAAAAATTACATCAGCCTATCCTGGTCAAACCATGTAGACACCATGGTGTCTCTGCTTCCTTAAGAGACTAAAGAAATTTGGCATGTCTCCTTTGATACGGCACGGACTAGAAGGGCCAAGATGGCCTGTTTCCATGCTGTAATTATTATATGGTTATATGTTATATGATACTCAACAATTTTTATTGATGCATCATAGAAAGCATTCTATCCGTAATCATTAAGGTTTATTAAAGGGGGGGGGTATATAATAGAGCAAAAATTAGTGAGAAGCATTTAAAAACCAACAGAAGGCAAATAAAAAAGCCATAAGGAGACAAAAGATGAAATATGATGACAAGCTTGCCAGTATTATAAAAGAGGATACCAAAACGTTTTTCAGATATACATAGAAGAAAAGAGAGGCGAGAGTGGATACTGTATCAGACCGCTGGAAAATTATGCTGGAGAGATAGTAATGGGGTCAAACAAATGCGTATGAACTGATTAAGTAGCTTGCATCAGTCTTCACTGTGGAAGACACTCGCAGTATGCCAGAAATTCAAGAACGTCAGGGGGCAGAAGTGAGTGAAGTTGCCAAAACTAAAAAGAAAGTGCTTGGGAAGCTAAATGGTCTCTAGGTGGATAAGCCACCTGCACCAGATGGACCATACCCCAGAGTTCTGAAAGAGGTAGCTAAAAAGATTATGGTGGCATGAGTAATGATCTTTCAAAAACATTAGATTCTGGAATGGTTCCCAAGGACTGGAAAATTGCAAATGTTACTCCACTCTTTAAGAAAGAAAGGAGGCAAAAAAAAAAGGAAATGATAAGCTAGTTAGCCCGTCTTCAATGGTTGGGAAGATGGACATGATAAAATAGACCAAAGTCAGCATGGATTCCTGGAGGAGAAACCTTGCCTGAAAAATCTTTTGGAATTCTTTAAGGAAATAACAAACAGGATAGACAAAGGAGAGTCAGTGTTGTGAACTTGGATTTTTAGAAGGCTTTTGACAAAGTGCCACACATGAGGCTGCTTAACAGGTTAACAGCCCATGGTATTACAGGGTAGATACTAACAAGGATAGAAGATTGCTGGATGACATGCGGTAAAACGTGGGAATAAAGGGGGTCTTTTATTAAGGGAGTTGGATTTCCAGCATCTGCAGATTTTCTCCTGTGTATAAAGGGGGCCTTTTCAGGTTGTCTGCCACAAGTTCCACAAGAGTCGGTGTTGGGACCGCTGGCTTCTTTTCACATTATATGTCAATGATCTGGATAACAGAATTGATGGCTTTGTGGCCCAGTTTGTGGACGATACAAACACTGGCAGAGGAACAGGTAGTGTTGAGGACGCAGGGAGTCTGCAAAAGGAATTAGACAGATTGGAAAAGGGGGCAAAGAAGTGGCAGATGGAACATAGTGTAGGGAAGTGTATGGTCATGCACTTTGGTAGAAGGAATAATAGCACAGATTATATTCTAAACGGGGAGAATTCAAAAACATCGGAGATGCAAAGGGACTTGGGAATCCTCCTACAGGATGTCCTAAAGGTTAACTTGCAGGCTGAGTCGGTGGTAAGGAAGGCAAATGCAATTTTAACATTGATTTCAAGAGGAATAGAATACAAAAGCAAGGATGTAATGCTTTATAAGGCATTGGGCAGTCCGCACTTCGAATATTGTGAACAGTTTTGAGCCCCTTATCTAAGAAAAGATCTGCTGGCATTGAATAGGGTCCGGGGAGGTTCATAGGAATGATTCCAGGAATGAAAGGTAAAATGTATGAGGTGAGTTTTATGGCTCTGTGACTCTACTCACTAGAATTCAGAAGAATGAGATGGGAGGGGTAGAATACTGAAAGGCCCCCAGATCAGTGGTCCTCAACCACCGGACCGCAAAGATGCGCTACCGAGCCACAAGGAAATGATTTGGCGATTTGAAACAATATGAGTCAGCGTCACGCACTGTTGAACTTGAACACCAACCCCACCCCTCCACCACCCCCGTCGGCCGATCCACAGGTATATCGTCAATATTAAACCGGTCCGCGGTGCGATAAAGGTTGGGGACCACTGCCCTAGATAGAGTGAACGTGGAGAGGATGTTTCCCAGAGTTGGAGAGTCTAGAACCAGAGGGCAGAGTCTCAGAATAGAGGGTCATCCATTTAGAACAGAGACGACGAGGAATTTCTTTAGCTAGAGGGAAGGGAATGTGTAATTCGTTGCCACATGTGGCTGTGGAGTCCAAATCACTGGCTATACTTAAATTGGAGGTTCATAGGTTCTGGATTAGTTGGGTCATCAAAAGTTACAGGGAGGAGGTAGGAGAATGGGATTGAGAGGGATAATAAGTTAGCCATGATGGAATGGCAGAGCAGACTTGATGGGCTGAATGGCCTAATTCTGCTCTTATGCCTAATAGCTTGGTGTGCTAACTGTCCTCCCGGTTACAACAAAAAACTGCTTCGAGCTGTGGATATAATTCATCACATCACGGAAACCAACCCACATGGATTTTGTCTATGCTTCTTACTGCTTCAATAAAGCAGCCAACATAGTCAAAGGTCCTACCTACTCCAGATATTCTCTCTTCTCCTCCCTCCCATTGGGCAGAAGATATAAAAGCCTGAAAGCACATAATACTAGGACCAAGGACAGCTTCTATCCCATTATTATTAGAACAGTCTCTCAGCAGAGTAAGATGAACTCTTACACTCACAATCTACCTTGTTATGGCTTTGAACTTCATTGTCTACCAGCACTGCATACTTTATTCTGCATTCTGTTATTGTTTTACCTTGTATCACCTTAATGCATTGTTGTGAAGGGGGAGGGAGTTGTGAAATCATGAGAAGATTTACCTGGATGTTGACAAAGTTGAAGGTAGAACCACATCAAATGAATAAGGCTGACATTTCAAAGTATCGTTTGTCACAAGTGAGCCTGTCATCTCTGGCAAATGTGGCTCATTCTGGCATGCCTCTTCTGGGTTGCAGTCCATGGTTTGGCACTCTGGAAATTCCTCTCCTGCAAGTCAGACTTGCCAATTAGTTTCATTACTTAGTCATAATTTAATGCTCATTGACTCTTTATTCCACTTTTTAAATGACTTTTTACCAGTGTTACACAATTATAATAGTAGCTCAGAATCCCATTAACCAGAAAGTCAATAGAAATATAGAAAAACCTACAGCACAATACAGGCCCTTTGGCCCACAATGCTGTGTCGATCATGTACTTACTTTAGAAATTACCTAGGGTTACCCATAGCCCTCTATTTTTCTAAGCTCCGTGTACCTATCCAGGAGCCTCTTAAAAGACCCTATTGCATCTGCCTCCACCACAGTTGCTAGCAGCTCAATCCACATACTCACCTCTCTCTGTGTAAAAAATGTAATTGATATTATTTTTCCCAGACAAATTTTATGAGTGAATTTCATTACACAAGTTTTCAGGTGTGATTCAGTAGGGGCCAATTTCTGTGCCCAAATTGCGGTAATGTTTGGGGAGGTGGGGGAGATGGGTTACTTGTATGATGATTATAAAGTAATCATACACATAAATAATTGCACAAGTAAGAAAGAGATTGAAACTATTTGAGAGATTTAAATATTTCAGATATAATACATCAAGAATGTTAATCTTGCCACTCTTAGCAAACAAAGTTAGTCCCTTGAACCCAAATTTACCGCATATTACCAAATAATCCACCTGCTACAAGTAAGTCTTTCTGCAATTTGGATTTCTGTCAATTGTGCTAACCTTATAAATTATGGTACGCCGGTAATCCTACCTATCATCCATACCCATGTGACCTATAACAATTAGATTAGTTGCTTCAATGAGAACAGGTGTGAGAACAGTTCTTCTTTGTATCAGCGGCATCTCTAAGCATACCCATATTGCTACGAAGCAAGTATTCTTTTTTTAAAATCAGCCATGATAAAGCCTATAAATGAATTGGAGTGGGTGGGGGGTAATAAAAATGATTTAAAAAAAAGGCCAAACATCATTAAAAATTGAAAGGGCATTTCAAATTTTTTTAAGAGTTCCTTAATGATTTTTTTCTTGAGACATTGTAAGTGTTGCTAACTTCGATGTACTCGTGTTAATTTTGGATAATAATAATAATAAAAAGATTTGAAAAGAAAAGAAAGAGTTCCTTACAGTTTCTTAATCAATTTTGACAAAAATATGCATTCACATTTCCATTGAGATTCCTTAAAATGTCTCCAAATATTGCACTTAGGTGATAGCATTGCAAAGCTTTTAATTATATGTTCAAAGACAAGATTCTGCAGACAGTCAGTCATTCTCTTGACAATTGTGAGTCTCTATCCTTTGACTTGCTTTCAACCTTCTAAATGTTTTACAATATCTGGGATGACAGTCCTATGTAAAAGTGACCTACAAGAAATTGCTTTAAGTTTTTAAACTGACAAAGCCAACTACTGCAGATTTAGAGGTGATATTATACTTACATCCCCTTACTGAGATACAGAGTGCTTGAAGGGCAGGAATGGGTCCCAGGAGCTCCCATTTGTTTATATCTGCTAAATTTCAACTTGAGCCAACTACCTCAATCCATTTCATACAGTATCTCTTCTGGTGGACTAATTGTAATTGAGTTAGCGTGACTACTCTTAAACTTTCAAACTAAAAAACATTCCATTACTTGTGTCCTCAAGTACAGTGGCACCTGTGTGATAGGGCATAGCAAAGGCTTGATTACCTGTTCAGGAACAGTAACCTGCTGACACTAAGTCATTCGCCTTGATACTTGCCTGTGTTGTAGTTGTATGTCAATCTTTCCAGTGTTTCTAGAGTGAACCCTGTTAAGAGAGGCTGAGAAGTAAAGGGCCAAAGCAGAAGGGAAAAGCCAACACTCACTTTCAGGGCCTCCACAACTCATATTCTCAATATTATTTATATATTTTAACATATAATACGTGTGTGTGTGTGTGTGTGTGTGTGTGTGTGTGTGTATATATATATATATATATATATACATACACACACACACACACATACATATATATGTTTTTGTTGATTCTATTGTATTTCTGTGTTTTGCTGTGAATGGCTGCAAGAAATTTAATCTCATAGTAGTATATGGTGATATATTTGTACTTGAACAATGAATTTACTTTGAACTTTATTGCAGTGCCCCTCATCTCCTCTGCAGACGAGACCAGCTCCTGCTCAGAGGGGTGGAGAGGGGTGGAAGAGCGGTGTTGCTGGGAGCACAATAGCAACTTCCCTGTGTTGTATTTTGCATTGGATTCCTCTAACCCGCCTTTTCTCCAACAAGGGATGACTCTTATTTAGATACCAGGCTTAATGCAGGTGCATGGATACCTCCCAGTATGAGTGCTTTATACAGCTTCATATGTGAAATAAGTTTATCAATATTAACAGATGAAATCTTAAAAGGATCACAACTTATAAACAGTAAAACCAGTCTACATTACACCATCATTCTGCTGGGAATATTGGTATCTGTAGTTCTGCTGGACCCATGATTCCAACACGAGATGGAACATCGATAAGGTTAAATGTTGTTTCAATGAAAAAAAATCCATATTCTTTTTACCTGTGACGGTTAAACACTGTTCTTCAGTCTCTTCATCTTGTTCACTCTTTAACTTCTTTACCTTGGACTGCCACCGTTTCTTCACCTCAGTGATCAGCTTTTGAAACTCCCCCTTGTGTTTTATACCTGCAATGTGATAAATATTGTTAGCATATTTACAAGTTTGGCTATAAGAACGGTCCCGAAATCCCATTGTAACACATTATACTGTGCTTATCAACAACGGGAATTAAATAGCAAGATCATTACTCTAGAAATTTATAATGATCATTTTCCTCTCAAGACAATTAAAAACAACCTGAATTGAACAAGTTTGCCAGCTCTATAAATCTGCAAGATTAGGTTTTGGAAGACAAAATCTAAACTCCGATGAAGTGTCTCAGCCCAAAACGTTGACTGCTCTTTCCTTCTCATAGATGCTGCCTGACCTGCTGAGTAACTCCAGTACTTTGCGTGTATTGATCTATATTCAATTATATCTTATAACACAAACCTCTACATGGACTTGTTCAAACTTATCACTAGCAACATACTACAAAAGCAACTATATAAGCGGATACTGAGGAGAAAATCCATAATTCTTATTATGTAGGGAAAAAGAATTTAAGGAAATGCCTATTTTCAAAAGAAACATATATGAACTGCCTAAGAATACTGAGCTTATTCTATAAATCCCATCTCCATCTCTAATCTCTTCCTAGTCTCCGACCTTGCTTGTTGTAGCTACCACATACTGCCATTTTCCTCCTCCAAAGTCAGAAAGAGGTACAATGGGAGACCGTTACACCCTCCAAAATACAAGAGAACTTGACTAAATAAAACTGCTGAGATGTTGCAAACATGATAACATTTTGAGATTTGTTATTTTGAAGCTGCTTCAAAGAATATTTGTTAAGCATCTCTCACTTCAGCAAGAAAAATAATGGGACAACACCGAGTCCTGGCCTTTGCAATCAAAAATAGATTATAACTAAAACAATACTATAGTACAACATTGTGGAAATATATAATAATGCCTCACTACAGAAGAAAGTCAGCATCAAATGGATAGATGGCAAGTTCCTGCCGACATCATCCCTTCCTCAGAAAGATAGTGTAAAGATAGAGTGCTTCAAGCAACTATAGCACCTAATGCACCAAAGAAAAGTTCACAGAAATTCTTAACTTCATTTCAAACTATCCTTGATATTGGCACTTTGCTACACGCTTGAGTGCTGGGTGGAGGGTGCCGATGTTTTTTTGCATGTAGGGGAAGGAGGGGTTGTTGACTTGCTGCTTGCGCGTGGGATTGGAGTGCTGGGGGGGGGGTTCTAACATTTAACTGTCATTCATTCTTTGGGGCACTCCTCTGTTTTCGTGGATGTTTATGAAGAAAAAGATTTTCAGGATGTATATTGTATACATTTCTCTGACATTAAATGTACCTATTGAACCTACTGAAACTATTGACCAGAAAACGATCTGACAGAAAATTCACTCACCAGAAAATATAGATTTAAGGAATTTTGGGTAAGATCCAGGGAAGAATTGAGAATTAATTTTATTTTTCTTTTTTCACTGTTATGATCCAGGATAAAAAGTCAGAGGGTACAAATAGATTCAGTACTTGCAAGAGTATGTGCAAGATGATGTTGGGGCAGGAATGACCAACATCAAGAGTTTAAAAGCACCAGTAAGAAGATGAAATTAGATTGCAATGAGGAAACAAATCAAGGTATGACATCACAGTCATAAAATGAGTAAGCAGTTTGTGCTGAGTGGCAAGCCATAGCTTTAGTATGTCTGAACCGATGGAAATTGTTATGATCATGAGCAAAGGATGTACTATTGAGGCCTTATAAGGCATTGGTCAGGCTGCATTTGGAGTATTGTGAGCAGTTTGGACCTCTTATGGAAGAAAGGATGTCCTGGCAATGGAGATGGTCCAGAGCAGGTTCATGATTCTGGGAATGATAAGGTTAGAGGAGCATTTGCTGGCACTGGGCCGATACTTGTTGGAGTTTAGAAAAATAAGGGCGGTGGGGGATCACATTGAAGCCTATCAAATAAAGATGGAGTGGATATGGAGAGAATATTTCTGATAGTGGGAAAGTCTAGGACCAGAAGGCGCAGCTTCATAATAGAAAGAATTCGCCCTAGAACAGAGATGAGGAGGAATTTCTTTAACCAGAGGGTGGTGAATCTGCAGAATTCATTGGCACAGATGGTCATGGAGGCCAATTCATTGGGTATATTTAAAGCAGATCTTGATAGGTTCTTGATTAGTAAGAGCATCAAAGATTACCGGGAGAAGGCAAGAGAATGAGGTTGAGGGATAATAAATCAGCCATGATGGATTAGCAGAACAGACTCGATGGACTAAACAGCCTAATTCTGCTCGTGTCTTATGGTGAATCACATTTCAGTCATTGTCTGCAGTTCAACAATCTTTGACTGAATTACAAAGCTGAAATCCACGTTTTCAGGAATTGGTGTGGTACAGTTGCAAGAGCTATTTGTACAGCTCAATTTTCAGAGATTTTCACACATCGGAACTGGGTAGCTGCCCAGAATTGGTTGGTGATTAACTTCAAATGAATGTGACTACATTAAACAGACATGCAGACTCAGGATGCAGAGATACAGGGGAGAACAACGTACAGGAATGATAGGAAATCTGATGATGGTACAAGTGAGGAGGTATAAACAGGAACATTTTACTCTTTACAACTTGAGATAGTATATTCAATGGGGTAAGTATGTTCTTTGTCTCACAAGGGAAAGAACCTGCCTGATGCTAGAGTTAAAGAAAACTCCTCAAGCCAGAAATTTGCTGCTGAAATACAAAGCAACAACATAGGAAAGACTCAGAATGATGTTCTGCCGAGAGAATTTGAGAAGTTAGGTTGGGAGCAAAATGAAGAAAATTACAGCTAATAATCTTTAAGTTGTTGTCTGAGCTAACAGGAAGTTCTACAGAATACTGTGAATAGATCGGGACTGAATGCATGATTCAAAGAGAAGAGTAGCGATGCCATTCATGGAACACTGAGACTAGCACCGAAGAAAATAGCTATTCCATTAGGAGAGACTTTACTTAAATAAGACTGTGACAAGTGTCTTTGGGAATCAAACTAGGAACTGTAGATAGAGTTTTGAACTAATTAAGGGAATTTGAATGGGGAGAGGATAATCTATAGAGATGGGGGAAGAATGGAGTGGTGGGAACGTAAAGATCAACAGCAAAGCAGAAAATTGGGTTATAATAAACAGATTTGATAATATTGTATTTATAAAGCAAGTTATACTTTATAATCGCCAAACAATTGGTACTAGAATGTACAATCATCACAGTGATATTTGATTCTGCGCTTCCCACTCCCTGGATTACAAAGTTACTAAGAAAAGTGTTAAAATCATTAAAATTAAAAGCATTATATCTGAATGTACGAAACATTCAAGTAAAAATTGATTTGATTTAATAGCTTGTATAAAAATGCAAACTTCTGAAACAATTTTGTGGTGAGGACGCAGGAAAGGTTTTCTTCTGATGACTCTTCCATGAAGGTCATAATTGTGCAGGTGTCGCTGAACAGTAGAACAATGCACCACCACTCCAGAGTCTACTAAACCTTCCTGAAGGTCTTTTGCAGTCAAACAAGGGTTTTGATTTGCCTTTCTAGCAATCCTATGAGCAGTTCCCTCAGAAAGTTTTCTTGGTCTTCCAGACCTCAACTTGACCTCCACCATTCCTGTTAACTATCATTTCTTAATTACATTACGAACTGAGGAAACGGCTACCTGAAAACACTTTGCTATCTTCTTATAGCATTCTCCTGCTTTGTGGGGATCAACTATTTTAATTTTCAAGAGTGCTAGGCATCTGCTTAGAGGAGCCCATGGCTGCTGATTGTTGGGACAAGGTCTGAGGAGTCAGGATATTTAAAAAGCTTTGAAATTTGCATCACCTGGCCTTTCCTATTGATGACTGTGAACAAGTCATAGCCCTAACAAGCTAATTAAGGTCTGAGACCTTGGTAAAAGTCATCTGAGAGCTCAAATCTCTTGAGCTGCCCAAACTTTTGCATGGTGCTCCTTTCCTTTTTTACCCCACTCTAAAATTGTACAAAACAAAAATAATACACTAATCTTGCTTGAAATGTTGAAAAGAATGTTTTATCTTCAACTTAATGACTTTTGGAGATCAGTTCATCTTCTACTCACTTAACTATTCACAGTAACAGAAATTTTGACCAGGGGTGTCCAAACTTTTGCATGCCACTGTATATCCTGTGGACAGCTAGGAATAGAAAGGAAGGTGGAATCAACAGAAGTGTAAATAAATAATGAAGACAGACAAAAAAGGATCTGCCGCAGCAATCTATAGGACTCATAGCAGCAGCAATACTGTTGAAGAGACATTAAATTAAAATAAATCAACAAAAATACAAGAATTATGGTCAAATATAACTTTCACACATACTGGGCAAACAAATTGGCAGACATAGTCAGAAAAGTGCTCATGATAGGCACTCATGACAATTCCCTAGTACAATAATGTCACATGTACCTCAATGTTAAGACTTCAAGATGAAGTCTAATGTAAGTGACCGACTTATGTTAGACTTCATCTTGAGTAATGATTCCGCCAGAGAAAGCAGGATCTCCCAGTGGCCACACATTTTAATTGCACGTCCCATTCCCATTCTGATATGTCTATCCACGGCCTCCTCTACTGTCAAGATGAAGCCACACTCAGGTTGGAGGAACAACACCTTATATTCCATCTGGGTAGCCTCCAACCTGATGGCATGAACATTGACTTCTCTAACTTCCATTAATTCTCCACCTTCCCTTCGTACCCCATCCCTTATTTATTTATTATTTTCTCTCTCTTTTTTCTCCCTCTGTCCCTCTCATTGTGACTCCTTGCCCATCCTCTGGGCTCCTCTCCCCCTTTCTTTCTCCCTAGGCCTCCCATCCCATGATCCTCTCCCTTCTCCAAACTTGTATCCCTTTTGCCAATCACCTGTCCAGCTCTTAGCTCCATCCCTCCCCCTCCTGTCTTCTCCTATCATTTCGGATCTCCCCCTCCCCCTCCCACTTTCAAATCTCTTACTAGCTCTTCTTTCAGTTAGTTCTGACGAAGGGTCTCGGCCCGAAACGTCAACTGTACCTCTTCCTATAGATGCTGTCTGGCCTGCTGCATTCACCAACAATTTTTGTGTGTGTTGCTAATTTTAGTAGGGCGCAATTTTATATTCAAGCTGAAGGAGACAAAATCCTTTCCGAAACTAGTGTTGTGAACTTAAATAAAGTCAATACTTAGGCACAAAGGGCTAATTGAGGAAGGTAGGCTAGAAAGTAGATAAAAAGGATGTTGATACACAATACAAAAAGGCAATAATTAATAATTGCTTAGTATAATTTATATTTCTAAGCATTATAACAGGACTGGTGAAACTTTAGGAAGCAGTGACTTGTTCATATTAACAATGATGACAGGGATAGAGAACAAACTGGCAAAATGAAAAATAAACTATGTAAAAAGCAAGAATATAACATAATAAATATAGCTCTCATACAGAGTAAATTGCAATGGACACAAAAAATGTTTGGAACAATGGAGGTGATTTGATCGAAACATGCAAAATTCTGAGACAGACTTACAAAGGCTGTCACTGGAAGGGTGTATTCTTCAGCTTTAGAGAATCTTTTTTTTTAGCTTAAAATATAGTTCATTTATTTTCAGTAATGCATATTTAAATCCAAATGTATTCAAAACTCACAAGTTTCTATCTTAAACATTTCCAAATTACAAACCATTTTTAAAACAGAAAGCATTTCTTTTTTTAATATAATTTTTATTGAGTTTTCAAGTGATACATGAGAAAAAAAATATCTACCCTCCCCCCTCCCCTTAACCCTCCCCCCCAATATATACTCCTACCTAAAAAGAAAAGAAAAAAAAGGAAAAAAAAGGAACCGCCTGAATATTGGAAGGTTTGCACATGCTCCATGGGATAAAAATAAATTTAATATATATTTGTTACTTTCCCCCAAGGAACCCAGATCTTCATCATCGGAGCTATAAATAAGGGCTCCAAATATTCAAAAATTTTACATATTTATCTCTTAAAATCTAAAACATTATTTAGCTTCTCAACTCTCATAGTTCCCTGTGGAATCTCTTTGAACTTCACCATGTTGCTATGTGTTTCCCTCCCAATCATCCAGGCAAAAAGAAAAAAAAAGCTAGATAAGATACAAAAAAAGAAAAAACAAAATACCCCCCCACTAATGTTGTGAATGAAAAGATACACAACACTACCCCCCTCCATTGTGCGGGTCGTGGCTATTGCCACGCTTGCACACATGAATAACGTAGCGATTGGACAGTGTTTCTTCCAGCTCCCCCGTAACAAAAAATTATATATATATGTAGAAAAAAAATTAATGTCATTATTCCCAGCTAATATTCCTCAAATTTTAACCTTTCTTCCCCTCCCTCACATAATTAATAATATATTTATATATTCATCCGCCTAAAAATTCAACAGGCCTAATCCTTGATCCAGTCTTCATCTTCAATCCATCTCGCTCCCCTAAGTTTGTTCTTGTATCTGGTGAATATTCAAAGAATCTCGCACAAACTCCTCTGCTTTCCGGTAATCGTCAAAAAATCTTTTTTCTCCACCAGGCAAGAAAATCTTCAAGGTTGCAGGATAACGCAATATAGATTGATAACCGTGATCCCATAGGGCTTTTTTCACTGGATTAAACTTCTTCCTTCTTTTCAAAAGTTCATAACTATGTCAGGCTGGAAAAAAATTTTCTTCCCTTCTATCATCAGTGGCCCTTTTCTCTTCTTGGCAGCTTGGGCAGCCGCCTGTAGAATCCTTTCTTCGTCTTGAAATCTTAAGAATGTGATTAAAATTGATCGTGGATATTGGTCATCTTGTGGTTTTGGTCTCAGAGCTCTATGTACCCGCTCAATTTCAATTGATTGGTCTTCCTCTTTCATTTGCAAGGTTTTCGGGATCCATCTTTGAAAAAATTCTATTGGATTATCTCCCTCTATACCTTCTTTGAGACTAACAATTTTAATGTTATTACATCTACTAAAATTTTCCAACACGTCCACTTTCTCCAAGAGTCGATTTCTTTCCGTGTTCCAGACAAGCACATTATTTTCTGTTTTTTCCACTCCACCGTTAATATGTTCGATTGTTCTTTCCATCTTCTGAAGTTTCTTATCCATTTTATCCTGTCTTTTCATAGCTTTATCATAGCACATCTTCACGTCTCTAAGCTCTGTTCTTAATTTTCTTAATTCAGCCGTTAATTGCAATAAAGCCTCTCTTATGTCTCCATCGTCTCCTTTACTTCCAATCTCTTCCAGTTCTTCCTCCTCTTCTTCATCTGTATTCTCTGCGATATCCAATTCTGACTCTGAGTCACTTTCAGTGGCAGTGGCCGTCGGTTCTTGTAGTTTAAATTGTGTCGATTTGCGCATGCGTGCTTCTTTGCGCATGCGCAATTCCGGCATCTTCTTCCAGAGACCGCTACTGCCCCCATTGCTCCCCGTTATTCTACGCCAGAGATAAGATGCGTCTCCTCTGAAGGAGATCCAACCTGAATCCGAGGCTCCATCGCTGCAGTAGGCCCTTTTTTCTTCCCATCTCGCAGTGACTTCACAACAACAGACTTCTTCTGTTGCGGTTTACGAGGCATATCGTAGAGTAGTCTTACGAAGTTTATAAGTAGTTTTCGGAAAGTATTTATTAACTTTACTTTGTTTAAACGGTACTTTGCTGATTTTTTACGGGAGAGCTGGATTTACACGTCTCAATCCTACGTCATCATGTGACGCCCCTAGCTTTAGAGAATCTTGAACTGGAAGTGATAATGGTGATAGCATAGTCTCAGGATAAGGAATCTGCTATTTAACAATGAGATGAGAGAAGTGTCTTCACCCAGTAAATTTTGTGCACTTGCTTCTCCCAAGAGCAATGGATTTTCAGTTGCTGAGGTTATAATTCTGTACACAAGGGGAACCAGGGGTTATGGGGATCAAGCAAGGAAGTGAGTAAGACAACAAGATCAGACTGGATTTTGGCTTGAGAGCTCTTACTTTTATGCAGTATGGGAAATAACTTGGAAGTAGAATTACTTGGATATGCTTTCAAATCTGGCTCAAACAAATTCAACTGATTGACCTCATCTTTGCTGGATAATTCAATTCAGAGTTGTGTGGTTCAATACTTTATCACAAGATTCTTCCAAAGTTAGCAATTTAGTTTAAACCCACTCATAACAGACAGAATTGATCTCCTTCATATGTCAACCATAATGATGTTACATAACAGTCTTTATGCAGCTATCTCAAAGATGAACAAGAATTCTATAAGAAGGATTGAGGCTGATACGTGAGTCAAAGACAGCATAAAAGGAAATGAGAGGGCATATAATAGAGCAAAAAATAGTAGGAAGTTAGAAGATTGGAAAGCTTTTAAAAACCAACAGAATGTAATTAAGAAAGCCATGAGAAGAACAAAGATGGAATATGAAGGAAAGCTAACCAGTAAAATAAAAGAGAATACAAAAAGGTATACAAAGAGCAAAAGAGAGGCAAGAGTGGATATTGGACAACTGGAAAATGATGCTGGAGTGGTAGTAATGGAGGGGGGGGGGACAAACTGAATAAGTAGTTTGCATCAGTCTTCACTGAGGAAGACACTAGCAGTATGTCAGAAATTCAAGAGTGCCAGGGGGCAGGAGTGAGTGTAGTTGCTATTACTAAGGAGAAGCTGCTTGGGAACCTAAAAGGTCTGAAGGTAGATAAGTCACCTAGACCAGATGACTACACGGCAGGGTTCTGAAAGAGGTAGCCAAAGAGATCGTTGCAGCATTAGTACTGATCTTTGAAGAAACACTAGATTCTGGAATGGTTCCAAAGGACTGAAAAATCGCATTTTACTCCACTCTTTAAGAAAGGAGGGAGGCAGAAAAAAGGAAATAATAGGCCAGTTACCATGACTTCAGTGGTTGGGAAGATGTTGGAATCCATTATTAAGGATGAGGTTTTGGGATACTTGGAAGTACATGATTTTTTAAAAAAGGCTCAATTCAGCATGGTTTCCTTAAAGCAGAGGTTCCCAAACTGAGGAGGGCAAGTCATTAAGTATATTTGAAGCGGACATTGATGGATTCACGATTATTCAGGGCGTCAAAGGTCACAAGGAAAAGGCAGGAGAAAGGGATTTAAAGGGATATTAAATCAGCCATGATGGAGTGGTGGAGCAAACTCGATGGGCCAAATGTCTGCACCTATGTCTCATTAGTGGAAATAGGTCCATAGTACTGTATTAAATTCCATTAATTTAAAGAACAAGAGAGCATGGATATCATAACAGGGCTATTAATACCTGTGATTGATAATTGGTTATACAAATAAGAAATCTGAACATCCTCAAGGTTGTATCTAACTACTCAATTTCTCTATAAAAATGACATGGGCCATGCTGTTGTGCATAAGCAAAATAGAAGTGTGATTGAGTCCAGTTAATCGACAATGACACGAGCTCATGTGGACAGCTATTGTGGGAGAATATACAACACAACAGGATCTCTTAAGATAAAACACTTTGCTGATATTGAGCACAAAAAACTAAATACTGCATCGAACACTTCTGGGACAAAATTATTAATCTTTATCCAAATATTTTGGCAGCTGTTAATTTAAAATAATTATCGCCTATTAGGGTTTTCTACATCAGCATATTTCATTGATAAACTGACTCTGGCACAGAGAAGGTGCCAGGACTGACCCCTGCACTGGAATGGTTAAGCTTGCTAAATGTGCAGAACTAAGGAAATGTCTTAGGCAAATATATATAGCTAGGGTGCCTGAGACTTATGCATAGTACTATATATAATGTCTTTCCAGTTACCAAGTAACACTTAATACTACTTACTCTTATTCTGTTTCCCAACCACCTTCCTATTTTAACCAATATGCAGTGCAAAAGTCAAATGCACCCTAGCTATACATATATGCCTAAGACTTTTGCACAGTAGTGTACATAATAAACTGCCTTTACACCTCAATTTTAAACAAGGTCTTGTACCTTTGTCCAATTTTGAAGACTGAATGAGAAACAAATTAAGACGGCCTGGTACTTATTAGCAATTGCCAAATGTTTTCTGATCAAGCAGCCAAAATCCTTCTTAGATTTGCAGACATAGCGCAAGAACATGCTTGGTAATTGAGCTTGATTTGAAACAAAGTTCAAAATAATGTAGACTTAGTTTGAAAAGGTCAAAAAATGTTATCTCATGTCCATATTAAATTTTTGACCTATCATCTAATATATCATCACTAAAAATCAATCTGTTTAATGAAGTGTTTTTTTAAGCTACTGGTGGGCGAGCTTGGGAGGCTAGATGTTCAATGAAATGTGTTGCACAGAGATGTTCTTAATGAGCAAGCCCCAAGAAATGCACAAAGAGAACTAAAGTAAGTAAGAATTGAATGACATGCGGAAAGAGATGTAGATTGGATTAAGTGAGGAAATCCAACTATAAAAAAAACTTAATTTGCAAATTGTTAATAATTTAATATATGCTGCATGGAACATACAATTGTAGCTGCTCTCTGCCACATCTACAAAGGTTGGATAGCACTGCAGAAACATTAATCCCTTAATTTATTTAAGTATTAGGCATAACTTTAGTAGCAAACTTAACTTGCAATTATTATTCACAATTGTAGCAATCTAGTAAGTCTAAAGGGAGTGTGGAAAATAGGGACCTGATAAATTTAAAGCGAGCATGGAAGATTATCAGGATTTGACAATATTCAGAATTAAAATCAGGCTTAATATCACCGGCATATGTCATGAAATTTGTTAACTTTACAGCAGTAGTGTAATGAAATATATTATAAATAAATATGAAGGAAAAAAACTGAGTTACATTAAGTTTATATATTTTCATTAAATAGTTAAATTAAAGTAAGTAGTGCAAAAAAAGCAGAAATAAAAAAGTACTGCGGTAGTGCTCATGGGTTCAATGCCCATTTAGAAATCGGATGGCAGAGGAGAAGAACCGGAATCGCTGAGTATATGCCTTCAGACTGCTGTACCTCCTTCCCAAAGGTTTATAGTGTGAAGCGGGCATGTCCTGGATGGTGGGGATCCTTAATGATGGACGCTGTCTTCTTAAGGCAGGGCTCCTTGAAGATGCCTTGGATACTACAGAGGCTATTACCCATGATGGAGCTGACTAATTTTAATAGTTTCTGCAACTTACTTCAATCTTGTGCAGTGGCCGCCACCGCCCACCGACCCCCCCACCCATACTAGATGATGTGAAGTGTAGCAGAGGAAAAAATCTCAGATGAAGTGATTTATACCATATTTCTTTGAAATTCTACTGCAAACTCTTGCTAACAGTAAAAGGTAATTGCTATTGCTCTGCACCCATTCAATCACATGGTACCACTACTTACACTTTACATTGCACTGCCACTTAAAAATGTCCTTTAAGCAGGTTCGACAGCGTATGATTACACAAGACCTCTGTGTGCTCTCTATGAACGGGCTTGAGGTTATCAATAGCTTTCTGCTCATACCCACTCCACTTCAAGCAGCTGTGAGCTAAGGCTTCCTCAGAGTCAATGGACATGTTGCACTTTTTCCAAGTAGGCTTTGCAAACATCCTTGGATCTTTTCATCTGTCTAATTATTAATCTGTTCTCATCACTCAGCTTGGAATAGGAGAGCCAATTTCAGAAGCGTGGTGCTCAGATGAAAACAATGTGCCCTGCCCTAAACTGAGGACTGACTTTAGCTGTCCTCAATATAAGAAAAGTTGGTGATAGGAGAGCTCACTGACATTGATTCACTTAGCTTTCCAGTGATTTGATGATTCTGCAGAGGTCACATTAATGTTTCCTCTCCAGTGGCTTGAGGGGCCTGTTGTAGATAATCCATATCTCAGTAGCACACTGCTGAGCAGCAGCCCTTGCTGCCCAGTATGACCATGAGTTTTGTATGAAGTCTGAGGTTTTGATCTTCAATAACCATTTTTTTTCCTGAATTCAAAGGCTGTTTTGGCGAAGAAAAGACGATAGTGTCTTAACTCTTGAGATACAAGAAGTGGTCTGAACTTTTCAAGGTCTCTACTTCTAATCGTTAGTTTTGAAGGGCCCATAACTTTACTTGCAAGTATGAAGCTAATGGCCTATACTCTAGCATGCTTCAGTAAAGGAGCTGAAGGTGGCTTGGAGCTCAGACAAGCACACACAAATACAAGCATTGTATGTATTCTGTAGCTCAATTGAAACTCACTGTTGATACACACAACCACAAAGAAAGTCTTTTTTTAGTAACTAGAGATGAGCCAGAAGCTGCAATGAGATTGATTTTTTTGATATTGATTTTGATTTTGATTCAGCAGGGGGCTGAGTACACAGCCTTGTGGGGCACCGATGCTCAGAGTGATTGTAGAGGAGAGCTTGTCCCCTATTTTTACAGCCTGGGTCCTGTCTGTGAGGAAGTTGAAGATCCAGCTGCAGGTCTGAGTGCTAAAGCCCAGGTTTCGGAGCATAGGAATCAGTTTATTTGGAATGATGGTACTAAAGGCAGAGCTGTAGTCAATGAAAAGGAACCTTACGTATGCATCTTTATTCTCCAGGTGTTCTAAGGAGGAATGTAGGGCCAGAGAGATGGCTTCTGCCGTTGACCTGTTGCTCCAGTAGGCGAATTGCAAAGCATCGAGGTTGACCGGTAGGCTGAGGTTGATGTGTGCTATAACCAATCTCTCGAAGCACTGCATAGAAATTGATGTCAGAGCCACAGGTCGATAGTCATTCAGGCATGCCACCTTGCTCTTCTTCGGCACTAGGATTAGATTATGAAAACACGTAGTCCCCTTTTATTGTCATTTAGTAATGCATGCATTAAGAAGTGATACATTATTTCCTCCGGTGTGATATCACAAAAACACAGCACAAACCAAGACTGAAAAAACTGACAAAACCACATAATTATACATATAGTTACAACAGTGCACAATACCATAACTTGATGAAGAAAGTCCGTGAGCACAGTAAAGTTCAAAGTTTCTCAAATGCCCCACACCTCACGCAGACGGGAGAAGGAAGGAAGAAAAAGTCTCCCTGCCATGCCGACCACAATCCGACTCTGAGTCATCCAAAAACTTCGAGCTCTGATCAGCTGTCCGACACCGAATACTGAGCACCATCTCTGTCCGAGTGATTCGACTTCTTTCTCGTCGCCAAAAGCAGGCAAGGCCAGGGATTTTGAGGCCTACTCTCCGAAAGATTCCTGACCACACAGTAACGACAGCAGCAGACGGGCGTTCAGAAATTTCTCCTGATGTTCCTCTGTGCTTTCACGTCTGTCTCCAGCAAATCAGAAATTGTCCACGGCCCCTATTTAACAGATACAACATCATTTTTCACCGGAGAGACTATCGTTGCCTCCTTAAAACACGAGAGGATCTTAGACTGAAGCAAGGAGCAGTTGAAGATGTCAGCAAACACTCCAGCTAGCTCGCTTGCACAGGCCCAGAGAGCCCGTCCCGGGACACCATCTGGGCCCGTCACCTTCCTTGGATTTATCTTCAGGAAGGCCTTTCTGACGTCCTCCTGTGTGATGAAGAATCTCGATTCCACCACGTCTGGTTCATCCGGAGGGAGGGGGATGCTCCTCTTATGTTCGAATCTTGCGTAGAATATGTTAATTTCATCAGGAACAGAAGCGCCACAGTTCTTGATATTCCCAGCCTTTTCTTTGCGCCCAGTGATCCGTTTGATTTGATTTTGATTTTGATTTGCAGTCCGCTACTCCTTCTGAACTCAACAACCAATTCCTTCGTCTTGCTGACATTGAGGGATAGGTTATTGTCTTCGCACCATGCCATCAGGTTCTTAATTTCCTCTCCGTACTCAATTGATTCAAAACAACAGGTAAACTATGAGTGCTAAATGAAGTTACAACCAGTCACTAATACTGAACATACTTTATACTTTATTGTCGCCAAACAATTAGTACTAGAACGTACAATCATCACAGCGATATTTGAATCTGCGCTTCACACTCCCTGGATTACAAATATTAAATATTAAAAATAGTTAAAATTAGTAAATATTAAAAATTTAAATCATAAATCATAAATAGAAAATAGAAAAATGGGAAGTAAGGTAGTGCAAAAAAACCAAGAGGCAGGTCCGGACATTTGGAGGGTACGGCCTAGATCCGGGTCAGAATCCGTTCAGCAGTCTCATCACAGTTGGAAAGAAGCTGTTCCCAAATCTGGCCTTACGAGTCTTCAAGCTCCTGAATGTTCTCCCGGAGGAAAGAGGGACGAAAAGTCTGTTGGCTGGGTGGGTCGTGTCCTTAATTATACTGGCAGCACTGCTCCGACAGCGTGCGGTGTAAAGTGAGTCCACGGACGGAAGATTGGATTCTGTGATGTGCTGCGCCGTGTTCACGATCTTCTGCAGCTTCTTTCGGTCTTGGACAGGACAACTTCCAAACCAGGTTGTGATGCACCCTAGAAGAATGCTTTGTACGGTGCATCTATAAAAATTTGTGAGGGTTTTAGGGGACAGGCCAAATTTCTTTAGTTTTCTCAGGAAGTAAAGGTGCTGGTGGGCCTTCTTGGCAGTGAACTCTGCTTGGTTGGACCAGGTCAGGTCATTTGTGATACTGACCCCGAGGAACTTAAAGTTTTTGACCTGTTCCACTTGCGCACCACCGATGTAAATTGGGTCGTGCAGTCCGCTACTCCTTCTGAAGTCAACAACCAATTCCTTCGTCTTGCTGACATTGAGGGATAGGTTATTGTCTTCGCACCATGCCACCAGGTTCTTAATTTCCTCTCTGTACTCAAACTCATCATTACCTGAGATACGGCCTACAATTGTTGTGTCATCAGCAAACTTATATATTGAGTTTGATGGAAACTTGGCTACACAATCATGGGTGTACAGTGAGTACAGCAGGGGGCTGAGTACACAGCCTTGTGGGGCACCAGTGCTCAGAGTGATTGTAGAGGAGAGCTTGTTCCCTATTTTTACAGCCTGGGTCCTGTCTGTGAGGAAGTTGAAGATCCAGCTGCAGATCTGAGTGCTAAGGTCCAGGTTCCGGAGCTTAGGAATGAGTTTATTTGGAATGATGGTATTAAAGGCAGAGCTGTAGTCAATGAAAAGGAGCCTTATGTATGCGTCTTTATTCTCCAGGTGTTCTAAGGAGGAATGTAGGGCCAGAGAGATGGCATTTGCCGTTGACCTGTTGCTCCGGTAGGCGAATTGCAAAGCGTCGAGGTTGACCGGTAGGTTGTGGTTGATGTGTGCCATAACCAATCCCTCGAAACACTTCATAGCAATTGATGTCAGAGCCACATGTCGATAGTCATTCAGGCTATTATATTCTATTATATTATATTCTATTCATTTATATAATACTGATCTGCAGACAGCTGCTGTTCTGGTGGTTTTCAATTTATATGAGCACGATGGAATTAAAACATCAGAAAACCAGACTCAATCTTTATTGTTACTATGATCACTGTTCCTAAGGAAAACAAAAATTCCTGAAACACAGTATAAGCTGCTATTGCTATTTCACAACAGCCCTTTCGCAGACTCCTAAACTCCTTCCAAGAAACATTTCCATTGCCTCTAAAAATTATGTGATCCAGCTCAGGATATTGATACTGTTAAACTTGAAGCCCAAATCTGTCCTCCTTTATAATGATAAAACTTCCTCCAAGTTCTTTTAATTTTAACTCTTATTTCTAATTTACTAACAGATTCTTTATGATTTCACTCCTTCACCACAGCAGAGTCAACCTGATCGATCTTACCAATTCTCTCCAGTTAGTTTTGCCTCTTTGAATTTTCAACAGTAAAACCACAAGTGGTCGTACCCATTTTATCAATTTCTATCAGGGTGATCACACACCCCTTTCTGAATTGCAATTTCAAGATCTAAACCAAAATCATTTCATTAGGTATTTTGTTGATCAGGATTCAACCATTTCAAAGAATGCTTCAAAGCTTCACCTTTTGCTCCTTTGCTTATTCTTTACCATCTCAGTCATTTAGCCAGTCCTTTATTCCTCTCCGTTTCAAACCTTGCCTTTTTTCCTTCTTACTCAAATGAATTATCTAACAAAACAGCAGGCATAGAATGATGTGGCTAGGAAATGTAGTGTGCAAGGCATTGATGCAACGGTGCAGACATTTTCATGTCATTTAAGATAGCGTGTTGCTCCTAGTTTTCCTGTAGGTGAACAGCAAAGGATATAGGCTTCGCTAACTCTGTAAAAATTCAACATTATATAATATTTCCAGTACAGTACACAGAAGAATGAAATAATTATTATTCTGGATTCAATGCAGCACAAAAAAAATAAGAGTAAAAAAATATATAAATATATACAATAGTTTATACACATAGATTGATTGTATGTCCATAAAGTGATTCTAGCCTCAGTAGAGTCTGTACATAAGGTGACTCTACCAGGAATTGACAAAGTAGTGATGGTGGGTGAATTAGTTGTTGAAGGTGTTGATCAGCCTTACTGCTTGGGGAAAGTAACTGTTTGTGAGTCAGGTAATCATGATGTGGATGCTATGTAGCCTCCTCCCAGATTGGAGTAGGACAAATAGTCCATAAGCAGGGAGGGTGAGATCCTTTATGATGTTGCTGGCCTTTGCTCCAGCACCTTTCTATATACATGTCCTTGATGGTGTGTAGGCTGGTGCCTGCGATGCAAATTCTGTCTGAGCTTTGATGCCATTAATTGCATAACTGACACAAAACACATGTGAATGGTGTTGAGTTGAAACATGCAAGAAAGAGCCTGGACTAGTTTCTGATCTAGAGATTATTGCTCATCCAATCTAACAAGTGCAAAATAGCTTTCACATGTGATTTGCACACTTAAATTGCACATAAATGGGTGAAGTATTTAGGTAAGGAGACCAAACGTGTATGTTGTCCTGGTGTGATTTCAAAACCATTCTTGCTTTGTGCTCCATTCCTCCAGCAATGAACACAATATCCATTGCCTGATTACTTACTGTACCTGAAACTAACATAGCCTTTCTTGTACACCCAGATTTCCCAGAAAACCAGCATTCATTTGTTGCAAACTATTCAAGTAATTTTCTGCCTTTTTTACCTCCTACCATATGGATAACCTCAACATTCATTATTATCTTTTTATCTACTCAGTGTAAAAATATACCTCAAAGAATTTTTTTGCCTTCTGCAAAACTTACCAACTCACCAATGTTTATATCATTAATATAGCTAATAAATATGGCCCCAATACTAACACCAACAGCAACTCACTAATTACATCTTGTCAATTTACCTTTACTGTTTTCTACTAGTGAATGAATCCTTGATACCAGCTTCTATATTACTATTAACACCATGACTGTTTATCTTATCCAATAAACATTTAGTGAATGCATTTTCAAAATTGAAATGTACTTCACCTGCTAGTTGTTCTAAATTTATCCTGCAACTTCAATCTAAAAATGATTTATTAAAATCTATATATAAACAAAGCCTGACAAGTAGTCAATGTTCAAAAGAAGGCATACGGCATAAATATGATTTGTAGAATCCTTGAAAGTGAGTCTGTAGGATGTGGAATCAGTTCAGAGTTGCAGTGAGTGAAGTTACTCACAGTGGTTCAGGAGCATAATGGGTGTAGGGTAATAACCGTTCCTGAACCTGGAGGTGTGGGCCCTCCTGCCCAATTATAATAGCGAGAAGAGAGCATGACCTGGATGGTGGGGGTGCTTGATAATGGATGCTGCTTTCTTCTAGCAGTACTCTA
Organism: Mobula hypostoma; assembly: GCF_963921235.1. Lineage (NCBI taxonomy): Eukaryota > Metazoa > Chordata > Chondrichthyes > Myliobatiformes > Myliobatidae > Mobula > Mobula hypostoma. Next base: position 22,992,724 of record NC_086111.1, read on the forward strand.
CGCAAATGTGCTTAGTGGTGGGGAGGGTTTTGCCTGTGCTGGACTGGGCTTTAACCACCACTTTAAATAGGCATTTCTGTTCCTGGGCACTACTGTTTCCATATCAGACCATGATGCAACTAGTCAGGATACTCTCCACTGAACATCTAAAGAAGTTTGACAAAGTTTTTGGTGACATGCCAAATAGATGCAAACTTCTAAAAAAAAGTAGAGGCGCTGTTGTACCTTCCTTGTGATAGCACTTACATGCTGGTCTCAGATATGATCCAAATTTTCTGATATGGAATTAAGTTACTGACCCTCTGAGGATTCTGATTCCTAATGAGGATTGGTTCAAGAACCTCTGGATTCTTTTTTCTGTAGTCAATAATCAGCTGTTTGGTTTTGCTGGCATTGAGTTAGAGGTTGTTGTTGTAGCCCCATTTAGCCAGATCTCCCTCCTATATGCCAATTTGTCACCACCTTTGATTCAGCCTACAACAGCTGTGTTGTCAGCAACCTTAAATACATGAAACGGAACGAGCAAGTCCCTACCCACTTGTTCTCCTTTCTTGAATAGTGGTGTTGTATTTACAATTTTCCAATCTGATTTCCAAAAGTGGAAATTCTGAAAGATCTCTGCCATTCTTTTAATAGACACCCATAACATGGACATGGGAATTTGCTGTCTTCAACATAGAGTATAATAGTTTTTTCTTAAGTTGCTCCCTTATTTCTCATTACTGATCTGACTTTATACCTTCTAACATGAAAACCAAGGCAAAGTACCTTTTCAATATCTCTTCCCTATTATTAAAGCTTCTCCTTCAACTTGTAAAATATCAGCATTTGATTTTGCTACTCTTGACCTCTTCATATATTTGTGTAAACTCTAATAATCTTTGTTTGTATTCCTTAAGGTTCAATCTCATTTTATTTTCTTTGTCTATCAGTTTTCAGTTAACTTTTTTGTTTTTAAACTTCTTCCAGTTCTCAGACTGGAATCAATATTATTCCCAATGTTATAATTTTTTTCCTGCATTCTAACTGCATCTCAACTTCTTTAGCTAGTTTAATATAGATCACCTTTCACACACAACCATTATTCCACAATAGTACATATCCTTGTTGAGAAAAAATATATACTTAATGAAACATCTGGCAGTGGCATAATTTTTTTTGCTACCCAAATAAAAGGATACCAGAAGTTACTTCAGATATAGAAAAAGTAAAAGAGGCAAGAGTGGAAACTGGACTGCTGGAAAATGACACAGGAGAGGTAGTAATGGGGCCAAAAAAAATGGAGGATGAACTGAGGAAGTATTTTGTGTTCATCTTCACTGTGGAAGACACCAGCAGCATGACAGAAATCCGAGAGAATCACGGGGCAGAAGTGAGTGTAGTCACTATTATGAAGGAGAAGTTGCTTGGGAAGCTGAAAGGTCTGAAGGTAGATGTCACCTGGACCAGATGAACTACACCCCTAGTGATGGTTCCAGAGGACTGGAAAATTGCAGTTGTCACTCCATGCTTTAAGACAGGAGAGAGGCAAAAGACAGGAAGTTATAGGCCAGTTAGCCTGACTTCTGTGATGTTTCAGGGTACTTTGGAGGCACATGATAAAATAGGCCAAAATGAACATGATTTCCTCAAGTGAAAATCTTGCCTGGCCAATCAGTAATAATTTTTTGAGTAAGTATCAAGCAAGATAGACAAAGGAGTCAGTGGGTTTTGTTGACTTGGATTGTAAGAAGGCTTTGACGAAGTGCCGCACATAGGGCTGTTAAACAAGATAGGAGTCCATGGTATTATAGGCAAGATACTAGCATGGATGTAAGTTTGGTTGATTGGCAGGAGGCAGAGTGGGAACAAAGAGAGCCTTTCTAATTGGCTGCCAGTATCAGGTGGTGTTCCATGAGGAGCAGTATAGCGGGTCCACAATTTTTCTCATTATATGTTAATGATCTGCATGACAGAACTGATGGCTTTGTAGCCAAGTGTGCAGCTAATACAAAAATAGGTAGAGGAGCATGTAATTTTGAGGAAAGGAGTCTGCAGAAGGACTTGGATAATTTAGGAGACAGACAAAGATGTGACAGATAGAATATAGTGTAAGGAAGCATAAAGCCATGTGCTTAGGTGGAAGGAAAAAGGGTGTAGACAATTTTCTAAATGGGGAGCGAGTTCAGAAGTCAGTGGTACAAAGAGACTTTTGAGTCTTAGTGTAGGATTCAGGACTAGTTTACAGACTGAGTTGATAGTAAGAAAGACCAATACAACATCAGCATTCATTTCAAGAGGATTAGTATTAAAAAAAAGCTATGATGTAATGCTGAGGCTTTACAAGGTATTGGTCAAACCGCATTTACAGTATTGTGAGCAGTTTTGGGTCCTATATTAAAAAAATGTACTGGAATTGGAGAGGATTCAGAGAAGGTTTACAAGAATGATCTCAAAAATGTAAGTGTTAATATACAAGGAGCATTTAATGGCTCTGAGCCTGCAGTCACTGAAGTTTTGAAGAATGAGAAGAATCTCACTGAAACCCACCGAATATTGAAAGGCCTAGATAAAGTGGACATGAAGAAGAGGCTTATTGCCACAGCTAAGAAGCCCAAGTCATTGACTATATTTAAAGCAGAGGTTTACAGGCTGTTAATCAGTTGGGGCATCAACGGTTCTGGGGAGAAGGCGGGAGAATGGGGTTTAGAGGGAAACCAGCCTTGATCAAAAGGTGGAACAGGCTTGATGGACCATACAATCTAACTGTCCTCCATTTATGACCTTTCAAACTAATTGGACAATCAAATTCAGCAAACTTTCCCTTCATACCCTACAATCACATTAGGCCACCATTTTAGTGGCAGTCTGGTTCCAGATATCTGTCAAGGACATGGCATTAAGTCATACAGCATGGAAACAGATCATCCTGTCCACCATTTCTCCCCGAATCAGTAGGCCCCCAACCATATTAAGGCCAAATTAAGCACATGGTCTTTCGGTTACAATGCCAAGGTGACAATGTTCAACATGGATACTTCTAAAATGCTGTTGGTGACTTTGCTTTCATTATTCTCTCTAGCAGTGCATTCAGGTGCTTGCCGCTCTCTGGGTGAAAAAGGGTATATATTGGGGATGCAATATAGCTTGTTAGGCTGTAGCTTGGAGATGCAATATAGCTTGTTAGGGCATCTTTTAGAGATGCAAAATAGAAAATATTAATTCAACAGCAACCAACCTTCAGACCTCAATATGGATTGTAGATTAAATTTTAAATACAGCTCGGAACAGGAAACATCCAATTGAGATGTCTGCACATGCATGAATGCAATCAACTCCCCATTACATGAATACAACTTAGAGACCACAGTAATTAACACTCATTTTGGGTGTTGGTGGGAAGATCCAGGCATTTGAAAACTTGCATGTAACTCAAAAGTAGCATTATGAGGACATTGTAACTATAGAAAATGTCCTGTTACCTTTGTTGTTTAACATATAAAAATATGCTGAAATGTTGGGTCAGAGAGTCCCCTACCAACCACCCCTCCCCATTCTCTCTCTGTTGTGACTCCAAAGGCTGCCAGCTTGTGTGTGTTCCAAATAACAACTTTTATTAGTTTTCTATCTACCAGTTGCATCTTTCTGGTAACTTCGTTCAGTTATAACAAAAAGCTCCCCATCAGATCCCATCTAAATTTCTCACTTCTTACCCTAAATCTACGTCCTCTAGTTTTATTCACCATTGATAAAGGATAAAGTCTTGTACAATCTATTCATCTATACTCCTCAATTTCATATACCTCAAGCATGTCCCCTATTAATCTCCTGCACAAGGGGAAAAAAGACTAGCCTCTCCAGTCTCAACAGCCTGTATTTTAGATTTTCAATATAGCAAAATACTGCTAGCTAAAAAACTGATAAATTAGGCGATCTAACTAAAAGCTTAGCTGAAGGGATAGGTCCTAAGAGTCTTAAAGATGTAAATTGGATGTAGACAAGAAAGATTTACTGCTGCCACAAACAAATCACACATCGTATGACAGTGTTAATAAATCTGATTCTGATATGTGAGAGAATTCTAAAGAATCATTGCCTTTACAGTACAGATCTCTAATATATTAAATACAAGATACACAAGGGGTCAGAACAACAGGTCATAAACTCAAGAGGATCAGTAGGTGAAAATCAGGATATAGTATCACCGAAGGTTAATCAGAAAATATTAACATTTACATTTTCTTGCATAGTAAGAAAACTCTTTCTTTCTTTATTAATCTTTTTATTGATTTAAAAGGAACATAAATACAAACAAAAGGAGAATTATCTCAAATATATATATATATCAATAACAATACAAACAGAGATTGAAATAGACATTATCAAAATCATACTTAGTGTTAAGCTAGTATATTATAATAAAAAAGAAAACAGCAATTCTCCTCTTATCAGTTCATGAAGAGGAAAGAAAAAACTGAATTTTAAATGAAGAAAAAAAAACCCTACACTATACAAAAAAAAAGGGAAAAAAAGGGACTGGGCATTCCATTCTGAGGATACCACCAAAAAAAAAGAGAAAGACTTTCTGATCAAATCTAAAACTTTGAAAAAAAATTGGAAGAGTAATAAATCAAATTAAATGAAAATATTGAATCAAAGGTCACCAGATTTGCTCAAATTTAAAGGATGTATTAAATATCCAACTTCTTATTTTCTCTAAACTTAAACAGGACATAATGGAGGAAAGCCAATAAAAGACGGTGGGTGCATTAGAATCCTTCCACTTCAGTAAAGTGGCTCTCCTAGCCAATAAAGTTGAAAAGGCCATCATACGTTGAGCAGAAGCAGGAATATTTCCTGGTTTCGATGGGGTAATCCCAAACATTGCCGTAAGTAAATTAGGTTGTAGGTCCAGATCCAAGACTTTTGATAATGTTTTAAAAACATCTCTCCAAAAATTGTCTAGCTTTATACAAGACCAAAACATATGAGTTAAAGTGGCCACCTCACTATTACATCTGTCACAAATAGGGTTGATGTTGGAAAAAATTCGTGCTAGTTTATCCTTTGACATATGGGCCTGATGCACTACCTTGAACTTTATCAAGGAATGATGGGCACAAATAGATGAGTTATTAACCAAATGAAGAATTTTAGTCTATTGATTATCTGAAAATGACTCTTGAACTTCCAATTCCCAAGCACGTTTAACTTTATCGTTAGAAATCATTTATGGACTTTCCAGGAGGCACTCATGGCATGAGGTACACTTTGGCTTTGCTCCATTCCCTTTACTTCTTTTACTTGTAACCACCCTTATTTACTTTATCTATACCTACATTAAAGGGTTTATACCACATATATATCTTTGAACTTCGATTTTAACTTACTGAAAATGCTGACCAGAGGACGAGAAGTTAAAAATGAGAAAGACGCCGGCGGGAACGGGAAAAAAGATGGCGATCCCAAAGCATCGAAGAGACTCCATTAACTTTTGAAACGATGTCGAAACTCCTAGAGAATATACTTAACCAAAGATTTGCTGTGTTTGAGGAAGTCTTGAAGACGATTCAAGATGACGTTAAATAGTTTAGACGCAAAGTCGATCAACAACAAATTAGAATCTCGGAGCTAGATGACGCTGGTCGCAAAAGAGATCGAAAAACTAAATCTCTTGAAAAAAATCTAGCTTCCACAACTCAGCAGTTGGAATGTTATAAATCAAAGATTATTGATCTTGAAAATCGTTCTCACTAACAGAATCTGCGAATAATCGGGCTTCCTGAAGATGTTGAGACAGGCGATCCACTAAATACTTTTCCAAATTGTTAATGGATGTGTTTGGTCCAGAAGTTTTGGAGAAACCCCCATTGCTAGACCGCGCGCATCGTACTTTACACCCGAAACTTTCTAAAGAATTTAAACCGAGACCCATTATTGTTTGGTTTCACTAGGAACAAGTGATACGAGCTGCTCAGCGGAAAGGCATTACCAAATTTCAAAGTTTTGAATTTCGCATCGTTGAGGATTTCAGCCTGGAAGTATTGTGGGAACAGATGGCTTTTAAACCACAGATGTCAGAACTTTATCGTAAAGGCTTCACATTAGCATTGCTGTTCCCAGCCTGAGAATTGTTATGGCGGATAACTCTTGTGGTATGTTTAAGACTCCAGGCGAACCTCAAAGTTTTCTCGACAATCTCTCTTCCTCTGCTAAGGACTAATTAATGCACTGTCCTTCTTTCTTTTTTCTAATTTGTTTTTTGTTTCCCTTTTTTTAAAAAAAAGCTCATATCTAGCTTACAGATTCAGATTTTTACATTTTGAGGGTTCTTGCCTTGATTTTGTAGTGTAGGTATTTTTCGTATTTTTGAATGAAAATAGTCTTTTTTCGTTAGTGATTTTGTATATTTCATTTTTAATCATTTTGCTTTTGAGAGTAATTTAGTAATAGTTTCAATGTTTGAGTTTCCTTTTCTTTGAAACTTTGTTGGAGAAGTATTACATCTTAAGATGGTGGATTGCTTCCTCCTTCTCAGAATTTATTTTTCCTTCTTGTGTCATTTCCGATCATTTATATACAAAAAACTAATCATATGAATTGGTGTTTAATCTTTTTTTTTGAAATATGAGTAAGAAGAAACTATTTTATGTTTGTAATTGTTGTAATCTTTTCTTTACATTTATAGTAATTGCTTTTTTACTTTTATGACCACGGGTGGTGTTTTTTAAGAAAAACATATTTCTTTTGGGTTGCCTTCTGGAGAGATGGGGTTAGATTTAGCATTGGCCACTTTCTGGCTTTTTTCTGGATTTCTGTGGGAGGGGGTGGTATCTTTGTTCTTATTTTTAATTTAGACTTTTTCTTTAAACGGGCTGACATGAGTTTGTACTCTGGTTAACCCTTTACATACCTTATGTTCGATTTCAGTACTATGGTTAAGATTATTAATTTGGTTTCTTGGAATACAAATGGTTTAGACCACCCGATTAAACGGAAGAAAATTTTTAAAGTATTCCATAGGATGAATGCTCATATTATTTTCGTACAAGAAACTCATGTCCAGAAAGAGGATAACCAGCTTTTTTTTAGGTTTTGGAAGGACTAACAGTACCATTCAAATTCACAGGCCAAAGTGAAAGGCGTTTCTATTTTTACAGTTCCGTCAATTTCATTTGTGCATCATGAGACTATTTCAGATCCCAATGGTAGATTTTTGTTAATTACTCATCTGTTATTTAACGAAGAAGTTGTTATAGTTAATGTTTACGCTCCAAATGTTGATTGTTCTGAATTGTTTAAGCATCTCTTTACATCCCTTCCTAACTTAAATGATTATATGTTGATTATGGGCAGAGATTTTAACTGTTGATTAAATCCTTTGATGGATAGATCTATGTCCAATCAGGCACTTCCGAACAAATTGGCTACTTTTATTAACTCTTTTAAGATTGACTCTGGAATTTCAGAAATTTGGAGATTCTTACACCCCAACGAGAAAGAGTTTTTTCATATGTATTTTTTTCATATGTATATCATCATTATTCCAGAATTGATTATTTTCTTATTGACTCTCGATTAATTCCAAGTGTTATTGACTGCAAATATGACTCCATTGCTGTATCCGATCATGCACCGTTGAAACTATCTATTAAGTCAATGGATACATCTTCTAGTACTAGACAATGGTGATTTAATACCACTTTGCTTCAGGACTCGGACTTTGTTAATTTTATTGAGGAACAGAATAATTTTTTCTTTACAACGAATTTTACGGAGGGTATTTCCAGCGGGGTACTATAAGATACTTTTAAAGCATATATTCATGGACAAATTATTTCATATTCTGCTGGATTGAAAAAGAGAACTAATAATGAAATACTTAAGCTGGTTGACAAGATCAAAGAAATTGACAAGAAATATTCTATTGCTCCTAATCAGGAGCTTTACAAAGAGAGAGTCGAATTTCAAATGGAACATAGTCTATTACTATCATCTTCAATTGGAAATCAATTAATTAAAACTAAGAGTCAATTCTATATACATGGTGATAAAACTGGGAACCTATTGGCTAAACAATTGCAATCGGCTTCAGTTAAATGCCAGATTGTTAAGATTCGTAAAAAAGACGGTACTCTCGTGACAGTTGATCATGATGAGATAAATAAATCCTTTCAAGAATTTTATACCTCTCTATACCAATCAGAATTTCCTGATGACTCCACTATAATGCATGAATTTTTAAAGAAATTGAATATTACAAAATTATCACACAATGAACTTTTAAAACTAGATGTACCTGTTACTGTAGAAGAAATAAAAAATGCTATTTCTTTGATGAATTCAGGTAAAGCACCTGGGGCAAACAATTATACAGTAGAATTTTTTAAATTTTTCTGTACTATACTTTCTCCTTGGTTATGTAGAATCTTTAGGGATGCAATATCTATAGGTAAACTACCACAATCTTTTTATAGAGCTTCTATTTCCCTAATTCTTAAAAAAGATAAGGATCCTACTGAATGTACATCTTATAGGCCTATATCTTTGCTGAATGTGGATTCTAAGATTTTTTCTAAAATATTGGCAATGAGATTGGAGAATGTATTGCCTCAAATTATCTCTGTTGATCAGACTGAATTTATTAAAAATCGTTACTCTTTCTTTAATATACTTTATACTTTATTGTCGCCAAACAATTGATACTAGAATGTACAATCATCACAGCAATATTTGATTCTGCACTTCCCGCTCCCTGGATTACAAATATTAAATACTAAAAATAGAAAAAATCAGTAAATATTAAAAATTTAAATTATAAATCATAAATAGAAAATTAAAAAATGGAAAGTAGGGTAGTGCAAAAAAACACTAGAGGCAGGTCCAGATATTTGGAGGGTACGGCCCAGATCCAGGTCAGGATCCGTTCAGCAGTCTTATCACAGTTGGAAAGAAGCTGTTCCCAAATCTGGCCGTACGAGTCTTCAAGCTCATGAGCCTACTCCCAAAGGGAAGAGGGATGAAAAGTGTATTGGCTGGGTGGGTTGTGTCCTTGATTATCCTGGCAGCACTGCTCCGAAAGTGTGCGGTGTAAAGTGAGTCCAAGTACAGAAGATTGGTCTGTGTGATGTGCTGCGCCGCATTCACTATCTTCTGCAGCTTCTTTCGGTCTCGGACAGGACAACTTACATATCAGGTTGTGATGCTGACGTTGAGGGATATGTTATTGTCTTCGCACCATGCCACCAGGTTCTTAATTTCCTCTCTGTACTCAAACTCATCATCACCCGACATATGGCCTGCAATTCTGTCATCAGCAAACTTATATACTGAGTTTGATGGAAACTTGGCTACACAATCATGGGTGTACAGTGAGTACAGCAGGGGGCTGAGTACACAGCCTTGTGGGGCACCAGTGCTCAGAGTGATTGTAGAGGAGAGCTTGTCCCCTATTTTTACAGCCTGGGTCCTGTCTGTGAGGAAGTTGAAGATTCAGCTGCAGATCTGAGTGCTAAGGCCCAGGTTTTGGAGCTAAGGAATCAGTTTATTTGGAATGATGGTATTAAAGGCAGAGCTATAGTCAATGAAAAGGAGCCTTACGTATGTGTCTTTATTCTTCAGGTGTTCTAAGGAGGAATGTAGGGCCAGAGAGATGGCTTCTGCCGTTGACCTGTTGCTCCGGTAGGCGAATTGCAAAGCGTCGAGGTTGACCGGTAGGCTGCGGTTGATGTGTGCCATAACCAATCTCTCGAAACACTTCACAGCAATTGATGTCAGAGCCACAGGTCGATAGTCATTCAGGCATGCCACCTTGCTCTTCTTCGGCACTGGGATTATCGTTGCCTTCTTAAAACACGAGGGGATCTTAGACTGAAGCAAAGAGCAGTTGAAGATGTCAGCAAACACTCCAGCTAGCTCGCTTGCACAGGCCTGGAGAACCCGCCCCGGGATGCCATCTGGGCCCGTCGCCTTCCTTGGATTTATCTTCCAGAAGGCCCTTCTAACGTCCTCCTCGGTGACGATGAATCTCGATGCCACCAGGTCCGATTCATCTGGAGGGAGCGGGACGCTCCTCTTCTGTTCGAATCTTGCGTAGAATACATTAAGTTCGTCAGGAAGAGAAGTGTCACATTTATTGATATCCCTGGCCTTTTCTTTGTGCCCAGTGATCTCATTTAGACCCTGCCATCTACTGGAATCCCTCTGGTTAGCCTGGGCTTCCAACTTGGCTATTGCCTCTTGGCGCCCTTAATGGCTTTTCGGAGTTATAATTTATTAATATTAATATTTATTTATTGTTATTGTTAATATCAAGAGATTAATGAATATTGTTTATACTTCTTCACCTAGAACTCCAGAATGCGTCATTTCACTGGACGCTGAGAAAGCTTTTGATAGAGTCAAATGGACATATTTGTTTAATACACTTGAAAAATGTAATTTTAGTCCGATATTTATATCTTGGATTAAATTCATATACCTTATTCCTTTGGTTTCGGTATTTACTAATAATCAAAGATCTCCCTTTTTTCAGTTATTCCATGGTACTAGGCAGGGTTGCCCTCTTAAGTCTGATTTATACTTCTGCATCAGCGCGTCACCGTAAGTACTGCGTCGCCACAAACCCTACGCAAAGCCGACGCGGAACCCTACGCGAGAGCCTGCGTTGCTGCAATGTGCACCTCTCCCAAAATCGCAGCAACGCAGAACGCAACAGCTGTGATTGGTCCGCTTGGTAGCATCGCAAGTCATCTTACGCTGTAATAGCTTCCCATTGGGCGACTGAAGGGCAGGGAAGAAACTCTGACTGCAATGCTTTCCATAAAGTTTTACAGACCTCTGAAATTATAGAGGACACATTTCGCTTTTACGAAAAAAGACACTCGCGTCTTGTTTACCCCGAGAAAGACTACCATGACCATGAAGCCTTGCGCGGGCAGCTGAGTGCGCATGCGTGACGTGCACAAATTGCAGAGCGGCGCAGACACACCAACGCACAAGTCTAAATGCTCACAACACTCGTAAGTCACTTGCGTAGGTTACAGCGTCCAGTTAACACAGAAGTATAAATCAGGCTTTAGTCCATTATTATTCAATATTGCCCTGGAACCATTAGCTATTGCTATTTGTGACTCTCCTAATATATTTGGTAGTACCCGTGGGAATGAGATACATAAATTATCACTATATGCAGATAATTTACTATTATATATTTCTAACCCTGAGAAATCCATTCCAGCAGTATTATCTCTGCTTGCTCAGTTTAGCAGTTTTTCTGGTTACAAATTGAATCTTGGCAAGAGTGAACTTTTTCCATTAAATATGCAGGTTCCCATTTATAGATGTTCACCATTCAGATTGATTACTGACTATTTTACTTATTTGGGGGTTAAAATTGCTAAGAGACATAAGGACTTATTCAAGCTCAATCTTTTGTTGTTAATTAGTCAGGTTAAACAACTGATTACTAAATGGTCCCCATTGTCTCTATCATTCATTGGTCGAATCAATGCTATTAAAATGATTATTCTACCTAAATTTTTATATCTACTCCAAGCGATACCAATTTTTATTCCTAAATCTTTTTTGATACTATTGATTCTAAAATTTCCTCTTATATATGGCAGAATAAAAATCCCAGGTTAAGTAAAAAAATATTTACAGAAGTCCAAGAAAGATGGTGGTTTAACATTGCTGAATCGAAGATTCTATTACTGGGCAATTAATATTTGATATTTAATACTTTGGACACAAGATTGGGATATAATTCCAAGTCCACAATGGGTAAACCTTGAAGGTTACTCTGTACAAGGGTTCTCTTTGGTTTCCATTTTAGGAACTTCACTTCTTTTTGTATTCTCTAAATTGAATAAACAAATGGTTAATCCAATAATTAAACATACATTACAAATATAGTTCCAATTTCGTAAATTTTTTGGTTTGAACAAATTTATACTATCAAGCCCTATTATATCTAATTTTTTTTCAACCCTTGGTTATGGATCAAGCCTTTTTGATATGGAAAATGAAAGGTATAACATGTTTCCGTTACTATTTCAGAATAACTGTTTCATGTCTTTTGAACAGTTCTCTAATAAATATAATTAGATTAGATTAGATTATGAGAACACTCAGTCCTCTTGTACTGTCATTTCGAAATGCATACATGCATTAAGAAATGATACAATGTTTCTCCGGAGCGATATCACAGAAAACAGAACAAACCAAAGACTTACACTGGCAGAGCCACATAATTACAACATACAGTTACAGCAGTGCAAAGCAATACAGGTTTCCCCCACCATCTGAAGGTAGAGCGTTCCTATGAAATGGTCCGTAAGCCGGAAAGTCATAAAGCGAAGAAGCAATTACCATTTATTTATATGGGAAAAATTTGTGAGTGTTCACAGACCCAAAAATAACCTACCAAGTCATGCCAAGTAACACATAAAACCTAAAGTAACAGTAACATATAGAAAAAGCAGGAATAATGATAAACACACAGCCTATATAAAGTAGAAATACTTCTCTACAATTATTGCCTGCACTGTTCTCCGTAGCGAAAATCTCACGTAAGCGCTCTCGGCAAAAACACGGCGCAAGCGCTCTCCAGTGACCTTTAAGCTATGAAGCTGCCAAATCATACCAAATAACACGTAAAAATACACAGCCTATATAAAGTAGAAATAACGTATGTACAGTGTAGTATCACTTACGGGAATCAGGAAGACAGCGCAGAGCACATTGATGATGGTGTGTTAGGCTGAGTCGTCGGAGGTTGGGGTGGTGCAGTGGCCCCCACCCTCCGGACCGCCGACTGATACCAATCCGCGAAGAATGCAGCGGTAGCCAGGACGTGCCCAGCACATGTTTAAGAAAAAAGCCAAAATAAACAAGCTAATTAATTAGGTGCTGCCCGGCACGTAAATGTCGGTCCAGATCAAAGGCACACAATCGGCAATCGTCTCTGATCTGGGCCGACATTTACATGCCAGGCGGCATCTAATTAATTAGCTTGTTTATTTCTTAGTTTAAGTGTAGTCACTAAGTTTAAGTTTAGTCACTAAGTTTAGTCACTAAGTGTTACACCCTTACGAGCTCTTTTAGGCTTTTCCGATACCTTAGAACTCATCTTGCTAATGGCTGCTCACAGGCACGTGTTTAAGCAATGCTGGCGAGAATGCCATTCCGAATCTGGGGGAGCGGTTGCTCGGGGCGCGCGCTGCCTTTTTCGCGCGCTGCCTTCTTTCCTAACAGTGAAAACACCTTCTGTTAGCGAAAACAGGTAACTAATGTAGGTCTTTCGTAACAGTGAAGTTTCATAAAGCGACCGTTCAAAAAGCGGGGGACACCTGTACCATAATTTGATGAAGAACAAACCATGGGCATCATAAAAAAAAGTCTCAAAAGTTTCCGAGTCAATCAACTCCTGAGTCCCCAGTAGCAGGTGGCAAAAGGGAGAAACACCCTGTCATAAACCTCCAGGCACCGTCAACTTGCCAATGCCTTGGAAGCAGCCGACCATAGCCAACACTGAGTCCATCCGTCCGAAAACTTCGAGCCTCCGACCAGCCCCTCCGAAACAGCCTCCCGAGCGCCATCCTCTGCCGAGCGCCTTTGACCTAGCCCCGGCCGCTGAAACAAACAAAGCCGAGGATTTCGGGACCTTCTGCTCCAGAGATTCCGGTTACCACACAGTAGCAGCAGCAGCGTAGCGGGCATTTCAGAAGTTTTCCAGATGTTCCTCTGTACTCTCAAGTCCATTTCCATCAAATCAGAATGTGCCCAGATCCCATTTTTTTTTAGATATTTACAAATAAGAAACTTTTTAAATACCACGCTGCCTACCATCACAGATAAAATTTTAGGTTTAAATGCTTATCAGAAGGGATTAATAGCAACTATTTATGATATAATTATGAAATTACAGCCAGGTATATCCGATAAAATTAAAAATGGGAAAGGGAACTTCAACTTTGCGTACCTATAGAGAAATGGGAAAAAATTTTTCAATTAGTTAGCTCTTTCTCTATATGTGCTAAACATACGCTGATTTAATTTAAGGTAGTGCATAGGGCCCACATGTCTAAAGATAAACTAGCTCGTTTTTATTCCCATATAAACCCTATTTGTGACAGATGTCACTCTGAGGTGGCTTCTTTGACTCATATGTTCTGGTCCTGCCCTCTCTTGGAAAAACTCTGGAAAGATATTTTTGATATTATTTCAACTGTATTGCGTTTTGACTTACAACCCCACCCTGTTACAGCAATTTTTGGTTTGCCAATGACAGAACATAGATCTTTATCCTCTTCAGCTTGTCAGATGATTGCATTTGTTACATAAATGGCCAGAAGATCCATTTTATTGAATTGGAAAGAGACCAACCCTCCTACTACATTTCAATGGTTTTCCCAAACTATATCATATTTAAGTTCAGAAAAAATCAGAAGTGTCATTTTTGATCCTTCGCTTAAATTTGAAGAGACTTGGAAGCCATTTATTCAACATTTCTATATGATGTAGCTTGACCTTTTCTGAATCCTTTTTATTAACTTAGAATATATGAATAGGGGAGCGGTGTTGATGACATTATTGAATGTATTCGATTTAAGATATTGGTTCAGCCTTGTTTTGTTCTGTTTCCTTTTTTTGGGGTTTAGCAATCAGTTCTATTTTTTGGGGGGTGGGGTTTTGCTTTGTAATCTCCTTTTCTTTTTATTTCTTTTTTTCTTCATGATTAATCATATCAAGAGTTTGGAAGTCTATTACATCTGTACTATTTGAAGTCCTTTTTGTACACGTTTATTAACAATAAGGTAATTCCAATCTCTTTGTATTACTATTGTTATTTTGTTTATGAACTTGAAAATAAAAAGATTAAAAAAGAAAGATATCATTTGTAAATTCAATATCCATTTATAAATTATAGCTATCAACCCTTTTGGAAGTGGTTTAAGCTGAAAAAGAGCATCTGTCATACTAGGTGGATAAGCAGAGGGGTAATTTGGCAGCAAACCACGTAAAAAATTCCTAATTTGTAAATATCTAAAGAAATGTACATTAGCTAAACCATATTTATCCACTAACTGAGAAAAAGACATTAAATAGTCCCGTAAAAACAAATCTGAAAAAGTTGTTATTCCCTTGGTTTTCTAAATTAAAAAGGTCTTATCCAAAATTGATAGTTTAAAAAAATAATTTAAATGGATATTACTAGAAAGAACAAAATTATTTAACTCAAAAAATCTATGAAACTGAAACCAAATTCTTAAAGTATGTTTAATAATAGGATTAGAAAACTCAGGTACCACTGAAAGAAACAGTGAAGAATTTAGATCATGAGTACTGAATAACAGACCTAGAAGTACATGAGATAATTTGCAGATTCATCTCCACTCAAAGCTAAATAGCTCCACACTACAAAGAAACAATTATTTAATTTCTTGTCAGGTAACATTTGATTTATGAGGCAATTTAGTTCCAAGGCCTCGCTTTACATTATTCATTTCTGGGCCTCCTTCCTCAGCCCTCAATATCACTGATTAAATAGAACAAAATAATTATTGAAGAACACCTTGCAGCATAAATCTATCACTTCCTCAATTCTTGTTTTTGAAGTGAATAAAATGAAATATATTGGGGTTGTAAATTCTGTTTCACAGGTTATGGAATCATTAACTTCTAATTTTTTATTTACCTTTACAGTAAATTTGAAAGCACACGGTTCTCTGCCATACAAAAGCAACCATGCATTGCATTATGTCTGTAATAGCATTTTTACTGGGAATGGACTTTCTTCTACTTATCAAATAAATATCAGAACATAGCGAGGCTCAAATTTACATATTCCTGATCAATGGGGCGGTGGGGGGGGAGGCTAAATTCCTCAACATTATCTCAATCCAATAAGTTAAAAATCCTTATAGATACTACCTCTGGCAAAATAAAACTGACTAGAGAAAGGTAAAGAGTTTAAAAAATTGGAGATCAGAATTGCTCTGGAAATATTGATTGCTGCCAGAATAGGTTAAAAACAAATTCAAAGCAATAACAGCTAACCCACAGCTAAACAAAAAGAGGGAAACTGTACTGCAACAACAGAAAATAGAAAAGTTAATTTTTATTTCAGTTCTTACTTGGAGTTGAGCCCTAAAAAAATGCATCTCTATGTAAAATTACACAATCACATATGGGAAGGTACCTACAAGAAATAATTCATATTTAAATTAATCTCAGTTTATGGGCATTCAGGCAAGGTCCTCACATTGTCTATCCCTGGTTGTCCTGAAAAGAAGTTCTTGAATGCTTGCAGTTGCAGCAGAATATAATCAATAAATCTGCCATTACACTGAACAAGACAGATGTGTTCACCATATTGGTGTAGGAACAAGAGACACATATGGTAGGTTTCTTTCACGGGATTTTTATGGATTTCTGCCGGTGCTTACATTTACTATACTTATTTTGAAATGGATGATAAAATCTCAGCTTTAATGTTCTTTGATCCAGTACCCTAACTGCAATTATTCTTTTGTCTCTGAGATGAGAAATAGAAAAGATCAGAGCCATGAGCAAACTGAAAACCATTTAAACACAAGTACCTTGCACAAGCAAAGTGAAAAGTTGCAGCACATACCAACAGGAATGGATTGACTCACAAATTCAGGACTAAGAATGAAAGATTATTGTTCAGGTACATAGAGCGTTAACCAAATAGGTAAATGTTTAAGATCAAACTAAATAATGGTCTAAAAGGAGTAAATCTCTTCTTAACCTTACGTCCATAAATTGAAAAAACAATAAAGAATATTGGTAAAAACAGAACCTGCACTTCAAAAGAAAGATCAAGAGGATAAGATGTGAGAGAATAGGGTGAATCAAGTGTGACAGTGTAAAAGTGTGTATGGAACCGGAGGAGGTAGCGGAGGTACTTAATGAATACTTGGCTTCAATATTCACCACGGAAAAGGACCTTGTCAATTGTAGGGATGACTTTTGGTGGACTGAAAAGCTTGAGCATATAGACATTAAGAAAGAGGATGTGCTGGAGCTTTTGCAAAGCATCAAATTGGATAAGTCACCGGAACCGGACGAGATATACCCCAGGCGACTGTGGGAGGTGAGGAAGGAGATTGTTGAGCCTCTAGCAATGATCAATAGGGACAGGAGAGGTTCTGGAGGATTGGAGGATTACGGATGTTGTTCCATTATTCAAGAACGGGAGTAGAGATAGCCCAGGAAATTACAGACCAGTAAGTCTTACTTCAGTGGTTGGTTAAGTTGATTGAGAAGATCCCGAGAGGCAGGACTTATGAACATTTGGAGAGGCAAAATATGATTAGGAATAGTTAGCATGGCTTTGTCAAAGGCAGGTCGTGCCTTACGAGCCTGATTGAATTTTTCAAAGATGTGACTAAATACTTCGATGAAGGTAGAGCAGTAGATGTAGCGTATATGGATTTCAGCAAGGCATTTGATAAGGTATCCCATGCAAGGTTTATTGAGAAAGTAAGGAGGCATGGGATCCAAGGGGACCTTGCATTGTGGATCCAGAACTGGCTTGCCCACAGAAGGCAAAGAGTGGTTGTAGATGGGTCATATTCTGCATGGAGGTTGGTCACCAGTGGTGTGCTTCAGGGATCTGTTCTGGTGTTGTGGACAGTGTGGAGGGCTGTCAGAGGTTACAGTGGGACATTGATAGGATGCAAAACTAGGCTGAGAAGTGGCAGATGGAATTCAACCCAGATGAGTGTGAGGTGGTCCATTTAGGGAGGTCAAATATGATGACAGAATATAGTATTAATGATAAGACTTTTGGCAGTGTGGAGGATCAGAGGGATCTTGGGGTCTGAGTCCATAGGACACTCAAAGCTGCTGCGTAGGTTGACTGTGTGGTTACGAAGGCATACGGTGTATTGGCCTTCATCAACCGTGGGATTGAGTTCAAGAGCAGAGAGGTAATATTGTTGTTCATCCTTCGCAATCGAAGATGATCATGGCTTCAAAGTCAAATGGGAGATTGGTGGCTGTGGGTCCGGAGGTGACTGATGAGGCCAATCCGGGCCCTGAAGGCTCGCCCACATGTGGGACACAAGTGGGTGGGTGCTGTCGTGGCAGTGGATGCTGCTCGGGCCTTGCACACAGCACGCTTTCGTTGTGCCTCGATGATGAGCCTGGCTTCAGCTGCACGGGCTCCTGTGGTGATCTTGCTGCGCCAAGCTGGACGGTCGAGGGCAAGCATCTCCCACGTGTTGATGTCGACACCCAGGACTTTGAGGGAGGCTTTGAGGCAGTCTTTGTAACGTTTCTTCTGCCCCCCGACTGAGCGCTTGCCCTGACACAGTTCTCCGTACAGCAGCTGCTTAGGCAATCGGCTGTCTGGCATTCTGACCGCACGTCCAGCCCACCTGACTTGGGCTTTCAGCAGGAGGGTGTAGACGCTGCAGAGCCCAGCTCGTTCCAGGACTTCCGTGTCGGGGACTTTGTCCTGCCACCTGATGTGGAGGAGTCTGCGGAGACAGCTCAGGTGAAAGTGGTTGAGATGTTTGGCGTGTCTGCTGTAGACAGTCCAGGTCTCGCTGGCGTAAAGGAGGGTGGTAAGGACCACTGCACAGTAGACCTTCAGCTTGGTGGTAAGGCTGAGTCCTCTCCGCTCCCAGACATTCTCACGGAGTCTCCCAAAGGCGGCGCTGGCTTTGGCAATCCTGTTGTTGTCCTCAGCATCTATGTTCACTGCACGAGAGAGTATACTGCCCAGGTAGGTGAAGTTGTTGACTGCCTGGAGGTTCTGGCCCTTCACCGTGATGCGCGGCTCCTGGTATGGCTTTCCCAGGGCAGGCTGGTACATAACTTCGGTCTTTTTGGTGCTGATAGTGAGACTGAAGTTGTTGGCTTGTGAGAAGCAGTCCATTTCACGCTGCATCTCCTGCTCTGAGCTGGCGTTGAGTGCGCAGTCATCAGCAACAAGAAGTCTCTGATGACAGTCTCTTGCACCTTTGTAACTGCCTGCAGGTGCCTAAGGTTGAACAACCTGCGTCAGTCCTGTACCTGAAGTGGATTCCTTCTTCGTAGTTACGGAAGGCATCTGTCAGCATGGCAGAAAATACCATACTGAACAGAGTCGGGGCAAGAACGCAGCCTTGTTTGACGCCATTTGTCACTGGGAAGGCCTCCGACTCGTCACCGTCATCCAGAACTTTCACCATCATACCGTCGTGGAACTGCCGGACGATTGTGATGAACTTGCTGGGGCAGCCAAAATTCTCCATGATCTTCCACAAGCCTTCTCTGCTGACCGTATCGAAAGCCTTGGTTAAATCGACAAAGGTCACGAAGAGGTCGCTGTGTTGCTCCTGGCATTTTTCCTGGAGTTAGCGCGCAGCAAAAATCATGTCCGCGGTCCCACGTTCAGCACGGAAGCCGCACTGGCTTTCTGGGAGCAGACCTTGCCCAAGATGTTGGAGAAGGCGGTTGAGCAGGATGTGGGCCAGAATCTTCCCCGCAATGGACAAGAATATTACAGCTATATAGGACGCCGGTCAGACCTCACTTGGAGTACTGTGCTCAGTTCTGGTCACTACACTACAGGAAGGAGGTGAAAACTACAGAAAGGGTGCAGAGGCAATTTACAAGGATGTTGCCCAGAGTGGGGAGCATGCCTTATAAGAATAGGTTGAGTGAACTTGGCCTTTTCTCCTTGGAGCAACAGAGGAACAGAGGTGACCTGATAGGAGTGTATAAGATGATGAGAGGCATTGATCATGTGGATAGTCAGAGGGTTTTTCCCAGGGCTGAAATGGCTAACATGAGAGGGCACAGTTTTAAGATGCCTAGAAGTAGGTACAGAGGAGATGTCAGGGGTAAGTGTTTTTTTTAAAACAGAGTGGTGAGTGCGTGGAATGGGCTGCCACGACGGTGGTGGAGGCGGATACAATAGGGTCTTTTAAGAGACTCTTGGATAGGTACATGGAGCTTAGAAAAATAGAGGGCTATGGGTAACCCTAGGCAATTTCTAAAGTAAGTACATGTTCAGCACAGCACTGTGGGCCAAAGGATCTGTATTGAGCTGCAGGTTTTTTACGTTTCTATGTTTCTCTAAGAAAATGGGAGAATGTGGTCAAGATCTGAGGATAATACAGACCTTTTATTATATGCTATGGTTGACAGACACCAATCCTGAAGTTTCTGTTGAGTCTGTCAGATTGGGAGTCAGGATTAGGATGTCCATGAGTGTAAAGTATTCTGATTTGTTTGCATTTCAGCCTGCTATGGCAACTGCTCTGCTCTTGATTGACTGAAACTGCAGGTAGTGGTAAATACAGCCCAGTCCATGACAGGCTCATCACTTACTTCCATTCACTCCCTCTTCATGATGCATTGCTTAAGGAAGGCTAGTACTTTTGGGCTGCTTGCCTCTATAGTCATTCCCTTTTCTCTCTTCTACCTTCTGGGAGAAGATTCAGGAGCTTGAAAGCCCAGACGTCCTGACTTAAAAAAAATCTCCCCCCACCTCCAATACTATCAGACATCTGTACCAATCACATTTTTCACACTCCCTTCTTGGAGATACAGGCACGTATTCATATGCTTAACTTTCCCATTATTGGTTACTCTGCTATTGTCATTTTAGTTTTGATTTGCACTACTCCAGATTGTATTACAATCTTTGCACCATTCTGTTCTTTTGCATACTGTTGTATTTATTTTATTTTGTTGAGGTACAGCGCAGAATAAGCCCATCTGGCCCTTTGAGGTACGCTGCACAGCAATTGCCCCAATTTAACCCTAGCCTAATCACCGGATAATGTACAATGACCAATTAACCGACCAACGGTACATCTTTGGACTGTGGGAGGAAATCGGAGCACCCAGAGGAAACCCATGCAGTCACAGGGAGAACGTATAAACTCCTTACAGACAGTGGCGGGAATTGAATCCAAGGTCAACTGTGCTGGATCTCAATAAAATAAAAATAAAATAAATACAACAATATTCAAAGGAACACACTGATTATTCTGTGAACTTCATTAAAACAAGGATTTTCATTGCACCCTGCTGTATATGTCAATAAACTAATCTAATCTAATATAGTTACACATTGAGCAACAAAACATGATACATTAAGTTGGAGAATGTCAACACAGGAGTGGAACTTTGCCAAGATCCTTCATCAGGATTCATGAGTCGTGGTTTTGTGTGTGTTGCTTTGGATTTCCAGCATCTGCATCGTGCTACACCAGGAGCATGGGATACGATAGATCAAGTGTTGTCTCACCTGGAAGAGCTGTTTGAGGCCCTGAATGGATGTGAGGGAGGAGGTGAAAGGGCATATGTACCACTTCTTCCGCTTGGAGGGATAAATGCCAGGAGAGAATTTAGTGGGGTGGCATAAATAAACAAGAGAATCACAGAGTGATCCCTGCGAAAAGCAGAGAGAGTGAGTGAGTAAGTGAGTGAGTGTGTGAGTGTGTCTGTCTGTCTGTGTGGCTATGTCTGTGTGTGCATGCACATGTATGGTAAAGATGTGTTTGATGGTGAGACCCTATTGAAGATGGTGGAGGTTGTGGAGAATGATACGCTCGAAGTGTAGGCTCATGGGGTGATAGCTAAGCACAAGGGGAACTCCAAACCTGTTAGGGCAACAGGAAGATGGGGTGTAGGTAGATGGCAGAAATGGAGATGTGAGTGAGGGCAGCATCAATGGTAGAGGAAGGGAAATCCCATTCTCTGAAGGAGGACATCTCTGATGCCCTAGAAAGGGAAGTCTTATTCGGGGAATAGATGTGACAGACTCAGAGGAACTGACAAGAGGGAAATAGCATTTTTAAACATGTGACAGGGTGGGAGGCGATGTATACTCAAGACATCTGTGAGAGTCAGTAGGTTTATAAAAGTTATCGTAAACAATCTCTCTAGAGATCATACAGCACCAATACAGTCATCAAAGTAGCACAGAAAGATTTGAGCAGCCTTTCTATGTACTCAGCTGCAGCTAACGCATAACTGTACTGCTAGATCCAAGCTCTAACCACATCATTAAGTTCACTGATGACATAACAGTAGTTGGCCTCAGCAGCAACAATGATGAGTCAGCACACAGGGAGAAGGTAGAGAAGCTCATGGACTGCCGCAAACAGGTGGAGGTGATTGTGGACTTCAGGAAGGTGCAGGCTGACTACTCCTTATTGCACACCAATGGCTTCTCTGTGGATAGAGTCAGGAGAACCAAGTTTCTTAGAGTATACATCACGGGTGATCTCATCTGGTCCCTCAACACCTTCTCTTCAGTCAAGAAAGCACAACAGTGCCTCTACTTCTTGAGGAGATTGAGGTGAGCAAGGTTCCCCACCTCCATTTTAACCACAGTCTCCCAGAGCATCTTTGAGAGTGTCCTGACAACTGTAGCACCATCTAGTATGGGAATCAAAGGCATCTGAGCACAAGATCCTGCAACTGATTGTGAGGACTGCTGAGGGAATCACCAGGGTTTCTCACTCCTCCATCCAAGACAAATACCAAAAGCACCGCATTCACAGTCTTCAGCATTGCCAACGATCCCTCCCATTTGTCCCACAATCTCTTTGACCTCCTACACTCAGTCAGAAGGTACCGCAATGCAAGACCGAGGACTGTTAGGCTGTGTAATAGCTTCTTCTCCCAGACTGAGATTTCTGAACAGTGTGCTACAACCCTGTACACATTAGTTATGACAGTGCCAGTAGCATTATGCTGTTGTATATTTAATTATATGTTGTATATACACTTTATGTCAACTTATACAGCTACAGAATACTTCATTTATCTGTTCATATTATTGTCTTAATTTTATTTTATGTACTGTATGTGATATATGTAATGTGTTTTACACCTTGGTCCCTGAGGAACATGGTTTCATTTAACTGTATACACGTGTACAGGTAAATGGCTATAAACTTGAAGTTGAACTTTTGTTTAAATTGTTTCAATAGGTACATTTAATGTCAGAGAAATGCATACAATATACATCCTGAAATTCTTTTTCTTCGCAAACATTGACGAAAAGAGAGGAGTGCCCCATCCCAAAAACCCTCCACACATAAACAGCAGCAAAGCAAAGACACCCCCTCAGCAAAAAAAGCATCAGCACCCCCTATGCTCTTACTTGTAAAGGTTATATGTAATTTAAACTTCTCTTACGGATGCTGCTTATATGATGCAATATGCCTATGCTGCAGCTGCAAGTAAGTGCATATATGTACTTGTGCTATGACAATAAACTCATTTTCACCTTCTAGGCCTGTATAGTGGCAAACAGAAAGCATTCAGCCTATACTATCAGCGTCATCTCCTGTAACTATTTATTCTACTCTCCAGCTCCTCTCACACAGCCCTGCAGAATGTTTTTTTCCCTCAAGTATTTATCTAATACAATTCTGAAAATTTCTATTAAATTTGCTTCCATGTATACCAAAACAATACAAATCACTCTGGAAGAATATTTAACTCATTACCTTTTCAACAATTGTTTAACATTTATGTCCTGTTTACCAACAGCCAGCAGTAGAAGCTTTTCCCAATCTCAAAAATATTTTATAATTTTGAACATATTTACCAAATCCCCCCTGTATTCTGCTCTGCTCTGATAAAGATCCCAGCCATAGTCTCTCCACATGACCCATTTCCTTCACCCCATGCCAGTAAATCTTCACTGTTCCCTCTCCGGGGACATCCTTGTGTCTCTCAAGGTTTACGAGTGCTGGTCACAGGACAGCTGTAAACACTGTCATTGTTTATGCATTCAAATACAAGGTTCCAAACTCTAAAAGGCACTAGTTTAAAAAAATCCTATACTTACGATAGTCCTTGTGGAGCGCATCAATTTCTTCTTCTGACTGATCCTTCGTGAATTTCATTGCCTAATGAAAACAACTGAGCTATAACTTTTTTCTTTCTCCTTCAGGTAGATTAAAATACAGAGAAAGCATTAAAGTACACTTACATTTTCAACCACTTTGGCTTCAAGCTGAGCTCGGGTCTTTTCATTCTTTTCAATTTCTTTGGCAATGTCCTTGGCTGAATGAAAAAAAGCAATTGAAAATCATTTCAAGCATGAAAAAAGCCTGTATTTTTCTCTCCTTTTCACTATCTCAAACATCTCATACATGACTGAATTGTAACAATAAAATATGAAATGTTAAACTTGTGGTTAAAGTTTCCTTGGCATGCAAACACATCTGTTTCTGATCCGCTTGTGGACCAAACTAGCATTGAGCGCAACTGTCAGAAGGCCATGTCAATGTCTCTAAACTATTTACAGAATCAGAATCAGGTTTATTATCACTGGCATATGTCGTGATATTTGTTAGCTTAACAGCAGCACCTCAATGCAATACATAACATAGAAGGGAAAAAAATAAGTAAATCAATTACAGTATACGTATTTAGATTATGAGGACACACAGTCCTCTTTTATTGTCATTTAGTAATGCATGCATTAAGAAATGATACAATTTGTTCCTCTAGAATATCACAGAAACACAAGACAAACCAAGACAAAAAACTGACAAAAACCACATAATTATAACATATAGTTACAACAGTGCAGAGCAATACCATAATTTGATGAAGAACAGACCATGGGCACGTAAAAAAACTTTCAAAGTCTCTCGAAAGTCCCATCATCTCTCACAGACAGTTGAAGGGAGAAACTTTCCCTGCCATGAGCTTCCAGCGCCGCTAACTTGCCAATGCAGCACCCTGGAAGCACCTCGACCACAGTCCGACTCTGAGTCCTTTCGAAAACTTCGAGCCTCCGACCAGCCCTCCGACACCGAGCACCGAGCACCATCTCTGCCGAGTGCTTCGACCCCAGTCCTGGCAACAGGCAATAGGCAAAGCTGAGGATTTGGGGCCTTCCCTCCGGAGACTCTCGATCACGCAGTAGCAGTGGCAGCGAAACAGGCATTTCAGAAGTTTCTCCAGATGTTCCTCTGTGCTTCTTTATGTCTGTCTCCATCAAATCAGAATTGTGCATGGCATCCTACTTCACAAATACGATATCATTCGGAGCGGCCACGCACACTGCATCGCGCCACCATCTTCTCCTCCCCTCTATATTGAATAGATTAAAAATTGTGCAAAAAAAAAGAAATAATATAAATTTAAAAAGTGAGGTGGTGTTCATGGGTTCAATGTCCATTTAGGAATCGGATGGCAGAGGGGAAGAAGCTGTTCCTGAATCGCTGAGTGCATGCCTTCAGGCTTCTGTACCTCCTACTTGATGGTAACAGTGAGAAAAGGGCATGCCCTGGGTGCTGGAGGTTTTTAATAATGGACGCTGCCTTTCTGAGACACCGCTCCTTGAAGATGTCCTGGGTACTTTGCAGGCTAGTACCTACGATGGAGCCGACTAAATTTACAACACCCTGCAGCATCTTTCAGTCCTGTGCAGTAGCCCCCCACCCCACTCCCATACCAGACATCAGAAACACTTAAGTAATCAAAAACCTGATACATCTGGTTCTGAGACATCAGAAGCATTTAAGTAATCAAAAACCCAAAGAACAAGTTAACAAAATTAAAATATTTAAAAATAAATAAAACTGCTGTTAATTTAAAAATATACAGTGAATAATGGCCCCCACAGCTTACAAATGGCCATCAAATACAACCCATGTATATATGAATGAGATTTGGGAGATTTCAAGATGACTTTGGCTACTGTAATGGATATTTTTTGATGTGGTAATTTAATTTGAATACTGACTTGAGAATTGTTCAGGTTCTAACCTGGGACGGAGGACCAAGAGGTGAAGTAAAGAAATATAATTTAAAAAGAACATTCATACAAGTTAGAGAACACACTTAAACGTTTGAAGCCAGCCATTTTAGATGCACCTGCGATGTCTGGTATAAAACTGGGAACCAAATTCAAAGTGCATCCATTTACTTGGCTCAAACTATTACAGCCTGAAGCAAAAGGTCAGGTATAACTACTTCTCAGCATCTGTATGCTCTGTTCTTCCGCGCTACACTGCGCAGGCACAGAAGATTGGCACACACTAATACATACATTGCAGTTGGACATCAGTTCTCCATGGCTAATGATCAGCAGAATCACACCAATACCTCCTGGTAGATGGCCAACACTCTAATAGCCTGAACAACATTTATTGCCAGCTTATTTAATAACGAACAGCATCAAGTTGTCAGCTGACTTTCAACCAGCTTTCATGGTAATACTAAATAGGGTAAACAAAACACAATTTGAAAACCTAAATGATCTCCATTCTGCTGCTCAAGCGAGCACAAGACCATTGGATAGGATGCACTGACTTGCTACAACCATCCAAAATATATGGGAAAGGTCGGGGAGTATTTTGAAGTCATAAATTAGCTTTTGAGGTTCATAATTTTTTTTAAAGACGCATGGTTTTAAAGAGAATATTAACAGAATAAATAAAATAAAATTAAATGCCAAGGAAGATTTAAGATTTATTTCCCATGAATAGCCAAAGGTCACAAAAAATTTCATTTATTTTAACAAAGTACGTGTGATTAATTGCCAGCATTCCACCTACACCAAATGCTCTTGAAATATAATTCAGTTTGAAAATCAGTGATTCACAAAGCAGATCAAAAGGAAACCAGCATGGGAACACCAATAAGGTTTCTCATTGTCACAGGGAATTGTTGAAACCTGTTGACCTGAGCAACAAAGACAAATATGTGCATTTTCAGTTTTAAGGAAGCAAAATCAGGATGAATCATTTGTAATAAAAACAGAAAGCCACTGGAGATGCATTAATAGTCACAGCATTATATAGATAAAACATTCTGAAAATGCCCTCTCTGGCTAGACTCCAGTCCATTTCTACACTTAGAGCCACATTGACACCCTGCTCTAACAATATCATCATTTTCAAGTGGCCATCCTTGCTTTTAAATCCCTCACAATCTTATCCCGTCTGTAAAGAAATATGCACTTAATCCTCCAAACATAATCAAGCTTTTGTTGTTTATTCGCTATAATTTACCTAATGCGCTGGGGATATTTTAATATGTCTGACTTTTTACTAAAACCTAAACAGAGAGCCACATGTGTAGATGATTAAGACTACAGTGCTGGTGTTGCTTGACTTGACCATACCGTACTGCTAGCTGCTGTGCTCAGATGGTGTTAAGAGGGCGATTAGAAATGTCACAAGTAACCACAAGGAAATCTGGCTAAATGGTTACCATCCCTGATAACACTTGCAGAGGAAACCAAATCCATAAAACTCTTAAACCTCAACTTTAGTCAATTAACCACTTTTAGGACTAATGGAATGCTACTATTCACTAACATTTGACTTGAGTTCTGATGGAAGGAGTACTGGAGTAGAAACAACATCTCCAATAAAAGCTCTTCCTATCACAGCTCGGAATTAAAGATTACCCATCAAACAATGCTAGATTACCTAAGAAAGACGCAACCACCTCCTCCTAGAAAGTTAAAACCATACTGTAAACATCAATTCGCCCATTTCACAACAACAGAAAACAAAAAAAATCACAACTTATGTCAGTGACAATAATCCTGATTCTGATTAAACAACTATTATTCACACATCATTAAATAACTTGAGACTCTAATTAAGTGAAAAAAAGAGACAAAATAGGAATAATTATGATTGGACTAAGTTGAGATAAATAGTTACCAGTCATTATTATATTACAGGATACATTTGCCAAGCTCCAAATTTGTCAATTTACTATAAAGGAAGCAATGCAGACCAGAGCAGCACGGCAGCAAAGTAGTTAGCGCAATGCTTTTCAGAGCCAGTTATGAGATTGGGGTACATTTCCAGCAGCTGTCTGTGATGAATGCGTATGTTCTCACAGTGACCATGTGGGTTTTCTCTGGGTGCTCCAGTTTCCTTCCACATTCTAAAGGCATACGGGTTAAAGTTAATAAAGTTGTGAACATGCTAAGTTAGCGTGGAAGCATGGCAACACTTGAGGGCTGCCCCAGCACATATCCAGACTGTGTTGTCGTTGATACTAAACAAAGCATTTCACTGTACGTTTCAATGTACTTCTGACAAATAAAGTTAATTTTTTAAATCTTTAGGGCACTTCAAAATCATATTTGACAAATATGTTACATACAATACAATCATCTTATTGAGCGAAAAAAGCTTGGTACAAACTGTAAACAAACCACAAACAAGAGAAAATCTGAAGAAATTCAAGCAACACACACAGTTTATGTTTCATAAGTGGGCACAGTTTGTACCAAGCATCACACACAAAATGCTGGAGGAACTCAGCAGGCCAGGCAGCACCTATGGAAAAAAGTACAGTTGACATTCCTGGCTGAAACTCTTCGGCAGGACTGGAGAAAAAATGTTGAGGAGTAGATTTAAAAGGTTGGGGGAGGGGAGGCAGAACCATCAAGCAATAGGTGAAACTTGGAGGGGAAGAGATGAAGTAGAGCTGGGAAGTTGATTGGTGAAAGTGACAGAAGGCCATGGAAGAAAGAAAAAGGGGGAAGGAGCATCAGAGGGAAGCGATGGGTGGGCAAAATGAGGAAAGAGAGGGAAAAGGGGATGGCAAATTGAGAAGCGGGGTTTGAGGGGCATTACCAGAAGTTTGAGAAATCGATGTTCATGCATCAGGCTACCCAATCAGAATATAAGGTGTTGTTCCTCCAACCTAAGTGTGGCCTCATCACAACAGTGGAGGAGGCCATGGATGGACATATCGGAATGAGAATTAGGTGGAATTAAAATAGGTGGCCACTGGGAGATCCCACTTGTTCTGGCAGTCGGAGCATAGATGCTCAGTGAAGCGGTCTCCCAATCTATGTTGGGTCTCCTTGATGTACAAGAGGCCACACCGGGAGCACCAAACACAGTAAATGACCCCAACAGACTCACAGGTGAAGTGTCACCTCACCTGAAAGGACTGTTTAGGGCCCTGAATGGTAGTGAGGGAGAAGTTGTAGGGGCAGGTGTAGCACTTGTGTCGCTTGCAAAGATAAGTGCCAGGAGGGAGATCAGTAGGGAGGGACAAAGGAGTTGTGTAAGGAGTGATCATTGCAGAAAGCAGAAAGTTGGGGTTGGGGTGGGGGGGGGAGGGAAAGATGTGCTTGGTGCTGGGATCCCACTGGAGGTGGTGAAAGTTTCAGAGAATTATGTGCTGGACATGAAGGCTGGTGGGGTGGTAGGTGAGGACAAGAGGAACCCTAACCCTGGAAGGCTGATGGAGTAAGAGCAGACGTGCGTGAAATGGAAGCGATGCGGTTGAAGGCAGCATTGATGGTGAAGGAAGGGAAGCCCCTTTCTGTGAAAAAGAAAGACATCTTCTTTGTTCTAGTATGAAAAGCCTCATCCTCAGAGCAGATGCAACAGAGACGAAGGAATTGAGAAAAGAGGGTGGCGTTTTTATAAGTAGTAGGGTGGAACAAGGTGTAGTTTAGGTAGCTGTGAGAGTCCGTGGGTTTGTAATAGACATCAGTATTAAAGCTGTCTCCCTAGATAGAGGCAATGAGATTGAGAAAGGGAAAGGAGGTATTGGAAATGGACGAGGTGAATTTGAGGGCAGGGTGGAAGTTGGAGGCAAAGTGGATGAAGTCGACAAGTTCAGCACTGTGCAGGAAGCAGCACCATCGATTTAGCATTGGAAAAGTGTGGGACGGTCACCAGTGTACGCTTGGAACACAGACTGCTCCACTTAGCCAACAAATAGGCAAGATTAGTTGGGACCCATGCGAGTACCCACAGCTACCCCTTTTGTTTGAAGGATGAGGGAGGAGCCAAAGGAGAAATTATTTAGAGTGAGGGCAAGTTCCGCTAGGCAGAGGAGAGTAGTGGTGGAGGGAAACTGGTTAGGTCTGGTGTCCAGAAAAAGAAGGAGAGCTTTGAGGCCTTCCTGGTGGGGAATGAAGATGTAAAGGGACTGGACATCCATAGTAAAAATAAGATGATGGGGGCCAGGGAACTTGAAATCCTTGAAAAGGTTATGAGCGTATGACGTGTCACAGATGTAGGCAGAAGGGACTGAACTTGGGGGATAAAACAGATTCAAGGTATTCAAGAACAGATTTGGCATGGACTAGAAGGGCTGAGATGGCCTGCTTCCGTGCTGTAATTGTTATATGGTTATATGGTATACTGATATGAGTTCAGTGGGGCAGGAACAACCTAAGTCAATGGGTCTACCTGAACAAGCGGGTTTGTGGAACTTGGGTAGGAGATAGAAATGGGAGGTGCGGGGTGCGGGAACGATGAGGTTGGTGGCAGTGGAGACAATAAGGCTGGTGATAGTGTGAGAGGAAATGGCCTGATGTTCCTTAATAGGGTCCTGTTCGAGGGGTAAGTAAGAAGTAGTGTCTGAGAGTTGGCGCTGAGCTTCGGTAAGGTAGAGGTCAGTGTGCCAGACTGCTACAGCACCTCCTTTTTCCGCGGGTTTGATGGTGAGGTTAAGATTAGTGCAGAGGGAGTGGTGAGCAGAGCGTTTGGAAGAAGTGAGGTTGGAATAGGAGAGAGGAGCGTTAAAGTCTAAATGATTAATGTCCCATCAGCAGTTGGCAATGAAAAGGTCCAGAGCAGGCAGAAGACCAGGGTGGGGTGTCCAGGGAGAGGAGAAGGGTTGAAGACAGGAGAAGGGGTCATCGGTGTGGGGTAGAGACTCCTTGACAAAAAAGTAAGCTCAGAGGTGGAGGCAGCAGAAGAAGAACTCAGCGTCCTGGTGAGTGCAGAACTCACTGAAGGGTGGGTGCCAGGGACAAAGGTGAGGCCTTTACTGTGGACAGAACATTCGGCCTCAAAGAGGGGAGGGTTAGAGGGAATGGTGAAGACCCGGCACGGATGAGAGCTGGGAAGGGGTTTGGAAGTGTCTGAGGAGAAAGGAGGTTTGGAGCGTTCAGGAATGGTAAGATGAGAGGAAAATGGAGTCACTTAGGGCCCAAGAGCTGGCAGTGGAACCTGAGAGACACGGGACTGCGGAGTGGTGGTGAGGGAAGGGGAGTCGGGGGTTCCAGCAGCAGCGCATGAAAACCCGGCCTGGAGGTCAAGGCAGAAAAGGGAGTTGGAGGTTGCACAATCAGCACTTTGGAGGTGTCCGAGGTCATTGGAACCTGCATTGACGGTGGTGGAGTCCAGGTTTTGAGTCTGCTCTGGATTGTTAGAGCCATTGAGGTCAGCAGCAGGGATCACTGTCTGGAGATATCTGGGCCTGTCGGCGTTCAAAACAGCAGGTTCAGTGGTCTGCAGACAGGTGATCTTCCAGTCCTTGCAGCCACCTCCCTCACTACCATCAGGGCCCTAAACAGTCCTTTTAGGTAAGGCAAGACTGCACCTGTGACTCTGTTGGGGTCTTTTACTATGTTCGGTGCTCCCAGTATGGCCTCCTGTACATCGATGAGACCCGACGCAGATTGGGAGACCACTTTGCCAAGCATCTACGCTCTGTCTGGCAGAACAAGTGGAACCTCCCAGTGGCCACCCATTTTAAATACACTTCCCATTCCGATATGTCCTTCTATGATCTCCTCCACTGGCGTGATGAGGCCACACTTAGGTTGGAGGAACAACATCTTCTATTCCGTTTGGGTAGCCTGATGGCATGAACATCAATTTCTCAAACTTCCAGTAATGCCCCCCAAACCCCTCTTCATTTCCCATCCCCTTTTCCCTCTCTCACCTCATTTCCTTGCCCACCCATCACTTCCCTCTGGTGCTCCTTCCCTCTTTTTCTTTCTTCCATGGCCTTCTGTCACTTTGACCAATCAACTTCCCAGCTCTTTACTTCATCCCTCCCCCTCCAGGTTTCACCTATCACCTGATGGTTCTCACTCCCTTCCCCACACCTTTTAAATCTACTTCTCAACTTTTTTTCTTCAGTCCTGCCGAAGGGTTTCAGCCCAAAACTGTACCTTTTTCCAGAGATGCTGCCTAGCCTGCTGAGTTCCTCCAGCATTTTGTGTGTGTTGCTTGGTACAAACTGTGCCCACTTCTTATGAAACATAAACTAAGAGGACAATGCACCAATGATGAGATCTAAAATAAATCTAATAAAAGAATTTAATCTTTGAGGCATAGTATGCAGAACAAAGATGCTAAAGCCCATTTTGCACTGCACATGGTCTTTGTAACAATGACTGACAATGACCAAACTCTCCCTGCTAATCTCCAGAATATTTTCACCAATTATAAAAACAGGTGAATTCTACCCTTCTTGTTGCCTGCAGGACACCTATAACCAGCTACGGGAGTTCTGCACATAATGGCAATCTTAAAAAAAAGTCTGCCAACAAAAGGAGACAGATTACATTTCTTTACAAACTGTCTGAAGCTTTAAAGCACCATGGTGACCAGCTCCTGATCATGGAGCAATGAATCAGAGTCAGTCTTCCTTAATAACCTGATTGTAAATTCTAATCTTACAATTCACTTTCTCATCAGGTCTGCAACATTTAAAGAAAAAAATAATACATTAGATAACTCAAATAAATCTGAGAGATTGATTTATCCAGCAAAAGAAATTAAGCAGATGGCTTGGCAGGAATGAAGATTCAGTTGTTGGAAAATGTAATGTGTTGCGGTCAATTATTTTCAACATAGCAGTCTGGGTTTCCTTCTACATGCTGTTCTTCAAGCTCACTATCTGAAAACACAATATACAATTCCATATGCAAACTGATAATTTACAAATCCAGCATTACCACCCTTCTTAACCTGTCCACCAGATAAAGATGTTCATGCTGCTTAATTTTGATCAGCAGAAAATTCCTTCCATTACATACTGGAGTGTCTGAAGCCAGTCTTGCACATTTCCACATCTCCAAACCACTCCTCTAACCTGCACTGTTGGTTTTCAGTCCAATAAGATGCATACTCCCCTGTCTTTTCTTTCCACCTGAATTATTAACTGATTCTCTACTTCTTCTCAAATATGGTACAGGTGCGACTTGGACATCAAAAGAAGAATAGGGATGGCAAGACACCTTTATGAGAATGAAGAGTATACTGACCAATACTAAACTAGGCATGACAACCCGCCTCAGAGTACTGAAATGTTACGTTTATCCAGTTATGATATATATCTCAGAATGTTGGACAATATCTAGTAACATGACTAAACAAATTGTAGCAGCAGAGATGTGGTTTTTGAGGAGGATGCAAAGAATATCATGGACGAAACAAATATCTAACAAGGATGTCATGAACAGAGCAAACAAAAAGGGAAATAATGTATGAGATCATGAAAAGGCAACGTAACTTCATTGGGTATGTGATTAGAAAAGAGGAGTTAGAATGCACGGTAATTATGGGAAAGATTGAAGGGAAGAAAGCAAGAGGAAGACAAAGACAAATGATGATGGAGACAGCAGCCAGAGAACTGGAAATAAATACCAACGAATTGATCCACTTGACCCGAAACAGGAGTGTGTGGGCCGTGGCAGTCAAAGCTCAAACTGGGCATGGCACCTGATGACGATGATGATGATGGTTCAATGTAGCCCTGATCACTGACATCAAAGCTATGCCTGCCAAGTTACCCATGAGCCTTGCATGGGAACCTATCTTCTAAACTAAATACTTGTCCTAATGCCCCAGGCATTTAAAATTCATAATTTTAACACTTCATTCATATTTTCATTATCCTTAATTCAACACACCTTATGATATTGTAATTCCCACAATATAAAACTAGCCAAGATTTTATCTACTTAGTCACTCCATTTACTTTTAGTCTTGCCTTTTTACTCCTCCTAACTTCAAATGCTTCCAAAAATTATGAAGATCAAATACTACTGCTAGATGCCTTTTTTTCATTACCCCAATCAATGTACTCCATGCGCCTGCTAACCCCACTTGGGTTCCAAATAAGAGCTTTTGCACTGCTAGTGAATATTAGTCAAGCATGATCTAACAACTGCTATGTTCAAGGAGTTTTTAATTAACTTTGGAATGAAGTCTACAAAAACAAGGGTAACTTTTATTGCACTTTCCTAATTGCCCCCAGAAGGTGGTGATGAATGGCTTCATTGGATGTTTGCAGTTCCTCAGATTTCCACTGAAAGTGTGTGAAGTGTCCAGTATCCTGATTCTATCAATGATGTTTGGTCTACATCCTGGAGCTCCCTACCCAAAAGCACTTGTGGTACTATAAAGCATTGTGTCAGGGAATGAGATTTTCATGGATCTCCCTCTTCCACTCTCCCTCTCCCACTCTCCCCCTCTCCTCCGAAGGTCTTCTGTGAATGAAAATTTTTATATTTTCCAGTTACAGCTTCCATGTGGCTCATTTTAGTAAGTCACAACACCAGTAAGGTTTATTGATAATGATAAACAAATAATATGCTATGAAATTAACTTCTGATTAAGCAGGCTAATCCAGATTTAATTAATTTATATTTTTATAGTTTGGTAATTGACTTCTTGCATCTCTTTAGAGAAATCCAAATTTTCTGTAATAGATCTAGTTTGTACCTGGTCTAAAGCTGTAACAACTAATGGTCAAACAGACTCAAGTGACTGAAAAACCTCCTGTTCCTTCAAGTATGAAAGAAAATCACCAAGCTGCTTATGTGGTATATGATCATGAAAAAATATATATTTATAACCATTTTACCACAATCCTCAAAAGATTAAGCATTCAGATAAGAAATATTCCACTCAATTTCATGGACTCGTTATTCAAATTGAATTCTCTCTATTAACTGTAAGTGCTCGTGCTATGAGAAAGCCGATCGAACTATGACAATTTTGCAAATAACATT
This sequence comes from Mobula hypostoma, assembly GCF_963921235.1. Lineage (NCBI taxonomy): Eukaryota > Metazoa > Chordata > Chondrichthyes > Myliobatiformes > Myliobatidae > Mobula > Mobula hypostoma. The sequence goes on from NC_086111.1 coordinate 23,027,453, forward strand.
ATTTTGTTGTTAAGTTTTGTTATTTAAAAAAAAAACAGAAAGTACTGGAACAGTACAGCTACCCTGTCAACATCTGGCATAAAACATAAAATTGATATATCACTATTAATCAGAAGACATTGCAAGTTCTCCATGGTCTTTTCATTAATGGTCTTTTCAATGCTCCATTTCTTTTATAATGTTTACAAGTTTGATATCTCATTCTGCTGCTCATGCAGATATCTACCTGTTCTATTGACCTCTAAACTGCCATATCTTGTCATCCTTTTGATTTGTCATTTCATCGTCACTCACTATTTTACCTCTCCAGCTTTGATTGCCAAGTTCTCTGCCCTGATTCAATTCCACTCTCCTAACTCTGTGTGACCAGCAGATGGCACATGAACTTCATTCACTTTTTGATACCAACCAGCAACTACAATTTTTTTGTTGTCATGTACTTCCCATCAACTTTTATTTTAAATGAAAAATACCCATTTTGTAAATGTCAGAGAAATTAAATCCTCACTCTTTAAGAGTGGGGAGATGTTACAAAGTTGTGTCTGAAACATAAAGTTGCAGTGCACATATGACTTCACATGCATCTCACCAAAGTCAGAGAACAGCTAAACATTCCAAACTACACAGTTAAGTATCACAGACCAAGTTATTTCCAAACTCATGAATATTTAAAAAGTATGATGAATTGCAGTAGGTCAACAGGGGAAAATTATTGGACTGGCAAGTTATATATTTTTTGCTATCATGTTCCATTTCTAGCTTTATTGATGTAAAGAGTGGAGAACTCTATTACATTCATGGTCTTTATCTGGTGTTTTGAGCTGTTTGCAGAAGAGAGCAGCTTAATTACTTCTATTGGATTTATTGGTGACTGGGTTTCAGAGTACTGGCATGTTAAAGAAAGATGCTTTATTTTAAAAATTAGCTTGAAATAATTTTAAATGGTATGCAATGAGAAAGAAAGCTTTAACAGAATCTACCTGGAGGGAAACTGAAATAGAGTGGCAGTTGTTTGCTATGTAATGGGTCAGTTATGAAACTAAGATGGCAAGAAAACAAACTGATGAGTCAAGTAAATTGCAGAAGGCATGAGACTGACAAGAGATATAAACTGTGAGCACTGTGCTGTCAATACAGGATTACAGTACCTCACTATTTGACGCCACAACTGAATTTTGAGGTCTTAACTTCACAACAAATGAACAAAATATTGTTGATCACAACTTCCAGATTATACAGCCTTGAGTTCCTTCGTGGAGTTCAGTCTGAACTTCCCAAGGTTTGGGAGATTCAGACCCAACTATCTATCGTTCTGATCCCAATATCCTAGAAAACATTCACCCAGCTTTCCTGAAAGTACGTTCATAAAGTGGATAAAAAAGCAGAAACTCTATAATATTTCCAGTTTATTTCCTCCAAACCCTCTTACATTATATCAGCTGATTACTTCATAGAGCACTGATATCAATACACGTGAATTAGATGCAACTAAGATGAAACCATTTTTAAGATTGCCTCTCATGTTAAGCCCTCAAAGTCTAACGAATAGTCCTTGGTTATTTGTAGGTTACTGTTTGGTCAGGAATACAAATTAAAACATCCAGGTCAGTTTCAGGCTTTAGCTCAGAAGCATAAAGCATTTTTAAATTGTTCTATAGTAAATGGAACATGATTAAATGGTAAGTGCCAAATAACATATTTAATATATTTAGTAAACGCAGGAAAATCTAATCTATTTAAAAGATAATTAATACTGAAACTACCTGGAATTCCTCATAAATCAATACAGTATCAAACAGGATACTCCTGACAAGAAATTAAACCATTCCATATTTCTCAAATCAACTGCAAAATAAAAACCACTATTAAAATATAAAGAGATGCTGAATTCCTAATCAAATGTACCATATATTTCAAGTTTGGCTTTAATGGCAATATGCTCAAACATATTAAATTGAACTTAGTTGCTTCATACATTTGGTCTTGAGTCGAACATTTAAATATGTTACCGCTGCTATAGTCGACTGATGGTCTGGCAGTACAGTGAAGGACAAAATATGAAATCTTTTAGAGTACCATTTATTTAATTTAGACGGGCAGATCAAGAGGAATCTAAAGGTTAATGTAATAAAAAACAAAATCTGAAATAAAAATAAGAAATTTGGAACATTCCACAGGCTCAGCAATCTCAGAATCTCATGGTTTTATGTGGTGCCATTTGTACTCTGATTATAAAATTTACTTCAAACTTTTGAACTTTTGAAGTCAACATCTGTGGAAAGAGAAAAGTATAACTATTCAGTAAAAAGGAAAAGCTTCTACCCCAGTTGTTCTAGTTCAAGTTTATTATCACCTAACTATACATATACAATTTACAACCAAACAAAATGTTCCTCTGAACCACGGTGCACCTGCAATACATGTATCACACAAAAGACAAAACAAAATAATTACCATAAGTTAATAAAATATAATTCAAAATGCCTGTAGTTAGCAGCACAGGTAAACAGTATAGTAAACAGTTTGCTATCATAGTGGTGAGGCCTCAGTGATGGCAGCGTATTCATTAGTCTCACAACCTGGGGAAAGAAGCTATAACCCAGTCAGGCAGTCCTAATCCTGATGTTTTGTACCCTCTTCCTGATGGTAATAGGTCAAAGAGCTTGTAGGATGGGTGGTAGGGATCCTCAACAATGCTTCAGGCCCTTTGTATACAATGCTCCTAGTAAATGTCACAAATGGGGAGGGGGGGAGGGAGACTCAGTGAACCTCTCAACGGCTATTACCATCCTCGGCAGGGGCCTTACAGCTTCCGTACCACACAATGATGCAGCCAGATAGAACACACTCGATGGTGCCCCTGTAGAAAGTTGTTATAATAAGGATGGGAAGACTTACACACCTCAGTCTCCTCAGAAAGTGTAGATACTGCTGTCTTCTTGACTAGCGCGTAGGTGTTGTGGGTCCAGGTTAGATCATCCATTACAATCACAGCTAGAAACTTTACGAAACATTACAATCACCCCAAGGCAGAGCCATTGATATGCAGTGGAGTGTGGTCAACCTGTGACTTCCTGAAGTCCACAATCATCCCTTTTGTCTTGTCCATGTTGAGATTCAGATTGTTGTTCTCATAGCATTTGACAAGGCTCTCTACCTCCTCTCTGTATACCAGCTCACCATTGTTGCTGATGAGGCCAGCCACTGTTATTATCAGAAAACTTGATGATGTCATTTGAGCTGGATCTAGCAGTGCAGTCACGAGTCAGCAGGGTGAACAGCAACGGGCTGAGTAAATAGCCCTGGGGGGCACCAGTGCTCAGCGTGATGGAACTTGAGATATTGCTGCCAGATTGGACTGACTGGTGTCTTCCTGGCACCAAAGTCCAAGATCCAGTTAAAGAGACTATTGAATCATTCCCTAGTATGATAAAACGGACTCATAACCTCACAATCTACCTCGTTATGACATCGCACCTCCGCTGTCAACACAGTCTACCTGCACTGCATTTTCTCTGTAGTTACTTTATTCTGCATTCTGTTATTTCTTTATTTCGTACTTCGTCCATGAACATAATGAATTGTTCTGTATGAACAGTCTGCAAGATAAGCTTTTCACTGTACCTTGGCACATACAGTATGACAAAAATAAACCAATTTCAATTCCTTATCTCCCTTCACCAGGGAGAGGTAAGCAATTACCCCATATTGTAGCTAATTCAGGAAGCCCGTCAAATTACTCTCTGCTACAAAATCATCCAGTTACCCAAAATTTTAACATGTAAGTTATACATTCCACTTGCCTGTGTATATCTTGCTAAAGTGCTACAACTAAAAGTGCTTCTGCCCACAGACTACCACACCACAGAGCTCATACTTTCTGAAACAATCTTCTGCACAATCTCATCCTGAGTTCTCCACTTAAACAACAAGATACCTGCACTAGCTTTGTCACCTAAAAACAAACTTTGTCCATTGATACAATCAATAATTACAGGTATATGGATTTGACTCAGATCCCTTTCACATCTCAGTCAATAAATCCAGAGAGGCTTTTTCTTGCCTTCCTATGCATCTTCCCCAAAGCTAAAATATCTTATTTGAGACGGGAGCAGATAAAATTACAGTTTAGATCACCTGAAAAGCTTATTCTTACGGATCCCGTTTTGTACTGAATAATCACTGACTTTTTATGTAGTCATTTAGACTGTACCAACAACCAATGATTTAAGTCTCAAACTTATTCTTTAATCTTTAATCCTTCCTAAACTGTAGGGTATTCTTTCTACATGCCTTCTCATTGCAACTTACAAGGAGAAGTACTTAGTATGATATAATTAATTAATTCACACACTACATGCTAGAGGAGTAGAAAGTCAATCAAATTACCGTGAATATTTTGCCATAATGCCTTCCACATTTGTAGTCCTCATCCCCACAGTCCAACAAAGAAAAATTAAGGTAGACACTAATAAATAAAAACGTTGAACTTGCAGCAAGTTGTGGCTTTCCCATCAGTCATATTCACCTACATACTGAAAGTGAGTCTCAGTTGAGACTTTCCACACACTGCTAGACCACCAGAATTCAATGGCTAGGATTTCTGGCTTCCCTCAGTGGGAAGAATGCCACAGGGGGCCTCCCATATGTGTGTTACTGTTGTAATGTGAGCATTATTAAAAGTAAGTTAATACTAATTAGGATAATGGGGGGGTTTTACTTCCGTTCTTTTTACTTCCAGTGGGCTTTGTGTATAGTGTGCCTGCCATGCCGTACGGATTGTAAAAGCCTCTGTATATACATAACGGTTTTGAAATTCGAGATAAAGTTGATTCTTGGGCATGAAGTTGCTGAGTGTACCTTTTTCAAAGTAGAAGTTACTACATATTTTTGGCGATGAGGTAAACTGGTTTTGTGGACATGGCAGCATGTTTCGAGCGGGAGCAGCAGCGCCAAAAAGGGGCCTCACGTTTGGATGGCTACGCTTGGAACTATCATTGATTTTGTGGACATAACGGAGGACTGGCCAGAGTATGAGGAAAGGTTGGGACACTTTTTCTGTGCTAATGGAATTACTGAGGAGGCTAAGAAGCGCTCTATTCTGCTGAGTGTGTGTGGGGCAAAGACATACTTACAAGCTAATAACGAACTTAGCCACACCACAGAAACCGGGGAACATTCCATATGATGAACTGGTCAAGTTCGTGGGGAACCACTACAATCCGAAACCTTCTGTGATAGTCCAACGGTGTTAAGTTTCACAGCTATTTCAGGAAGCCAGGTCAGTCTGTGCCCAATTCCGTGGCCGAACTTCAGCAGCTGTGGGTGCATTGTGATTTCAGAGCGGTGTTAGAAGACATGCTCCGTGATCGATTGGTATGCAGCATTAATAATGACGGCATACAAAGCCGCCTGTTAGGGGAAACCCCACCACTGACTTTCAAGAAAGCCTTAGAGATTGCCCAAGGCATGGAGGTGGCTGCTAATAATGTCAAGGATATCCAGAAAGTGGGGGGGGGTCGCAGTCGGCGGCAGTGCATCAAGTCAGGAGGGAGACTGGTAAACAGGCAAAGCGGGTGGAATGTTTCCGGTGTGGAGGGACGCACTATGCAAATGATTGCAAATTCAAAGACACTGTCTGCCATGCATGTAGCAAAAAGGGATATTTAGCTAAAAAGTGCAGAAGTTCAAAGGGTAAGGTTAAGCCTGGGCAGGGGAAAGTTCAACAGGCTTAGGCAGCCACAGACCATCTAGAAGAAGCAGATGAAGAGGCAGCGTGTGCCTACAACATGTTTGCAGTGGAAACTGATGAGGAACCACCTGAACAGTCACTGTCAGGGGAAAGGACATTGAGTTTGAGATTGATTCAAGTGCTACTGCATCGGTCATTAGTGAGGAGACCTACAGGAGGACATGGGGGTCCAACCTGCCTCCCATTAGACCGTGAAAGCTCAAACTTAGGACCTATACGGGGCAGCCCATAACTCATTTAGGGGTGGTATATGTGGACATTTCAGCCGGGGGTCAGAAGGCTGAAGCTACGCTAGTGATAGCTAAGGGCAGGGGACCCAGCCTTTTGGGTCGCGATTGGCTTCGCAAAATCCGGCTAAACTGGAATGAAATTAAGTATGCACACACGATGGAGGACCGTTCAGAGAAGCCTATTGGTTTTGCTTCACGTACCCTAACAGCTGCAGAGAAGGGATGTTCACAGTTAGACAAAGAAGGTCTGGCCATTGTTTTTGCAGTCAAATGCTTTCATCAGTACCTTTATGGATGCGTATTTACAATTTATATGGACCATAAACCACTGATGAGCCTGTTCAGTGAGACTAGATGCATCCCACCGCTAGTCTTAGCCAGGATACAGCGTTGGGCTCTTACATTGTCAGCCTACCGGTATACAATAGTGTACAGAGCGGGTGGGGACACTGCAAATGCCGATGCACTGAGTCGACTACCTTCAGCTGAAACACCTGTTACTACATATGTGCCTCCAGAGACTACGTTTTCATTGGAGAGGCTGTCAGAGACACCTGTAAGGACGACCCAGATCAGGCAGTGGACAGAGAGGGACCCAGTCCTGTCCCAAGTCAAGACATTTCTCTTACAAGGCTGGCCCAGAGTCATGGAAGGGGAGGAACTGAGGCCTTATGTCAAAAGCAAGACAGAACTGAGTCTGCAGGATGGCTGCATTTTCTGGGGGGCGAGGGTCATCGTGCCTCCCCCTGGCCGTTCACAGATTGTGGAGCAAATTCATGAGACTCGCCCAGGAGTGTCTCGAATGAAAAACCTTGCAAGATCCTACGTTTGGTGGCCAAGAATGGATCAGGAACTGGAGAACAAGGTAAAATCATGCACGCAATGTCAAACTAATCAGAATATGCCACCACCAGCTCCTTTGCACCCATGGGAGTGGCCAGACCACCCCTGGTCCAGGCTACATTTGGACTTTGCTGGCCTTTTTATGGGGCAGATGTTTCTTGTAATGGTAGATGCGTATTCTAAATGGATCGAAGTTCACATCATGAGCAACATCACAGCCCCCTCAACCATAGACAAACGCAGGCAAGTGTTTGCAGTCCACGGGTTGCCTGACACACTGGTCACTGATAATGGCCTGACGTTCAGCAGTGAGCTGTTCAGTGAGTTCATGCAGCAGAATGGCATTCGTCACATTCGGACGGCCCCTTTCCACCCAGCCTCCAATGGTTTGGCTGAGCGGGCTGTTCAGACAGTGAAGGAAGGCCTGAAGCTGATGACAGGGGACTCTCTTAGCATTCTGCTTTCACGTTTCCTGTTTAAATACCGCCTCATGCCACAGACTACGACTGCCTGCACTCCAGCAGAGATGCTGACAGGGCGAAGGCCCAAGTCAAGATTGGACCTGCTGCGCCCGGACATGAAGGCGAAAGTGGAGAGAAAGCAGGAAAAGCAGAAGGCGGGACATGATGAACACGCGCAAGAGAGACAGTTAAAACCGGATGACAATGTCTTTGTGAGAAACAATCAGCAATGGCTGCCTGGGGTTATTCTTAAGCAGAGTGGTCCCGTCTCCGATGTTGTTAAGCTGACTGATGGGTGTGTTTTCTGCAGACATCAGGATCATGTGCCCCTGCGTCATGATATCGGCTCAGAGGCAGACAGTTCCATGGAGTTTCCATTTGTGAGACAGACTACGGTGAAAACATGCCCACCAGTGACTTTGCCGGAGGGCGAGACGCTGGCAGTGTGGCCGGGGTCCCCTGAGGAGGATGGACATTCTCATGCAGACACACAGACCCCTCTCATGCCCCCAACACCAGATCCACCCAAAATACCCTCACCAGCAGTGCCTGCTGGGTCACCAGGGGTAATGCGTAGATCACAGCGCACTCGTAGACCTCCTGACAGACTGAATCTTTGACGGGACAGTTCTTTTTTTTGTTGTTGTTAGATTGAATGTTGAATCTATCATATTTTCCAGATGTTTTATATTGATAAACTGTTGCTGAGATACTAGTATAAGTTTTCAGGAGTACACAAGTTAATGGCACCACTGTTTTTATTTCCTAGTTTTCTACATTTGGGGATGTTGGATTTTAAAGGGGGAGACATGTTGTAATGTGAGCATTACTAAAAGTAAGTTAATACTAATTAGGATAATGGGGGTTTTTACTTCCGTTCTTTTTTACTTCCGGTGGGCTTTGTATATAGTGTGCCTGACATGCCGTACTGGTTGTAAAAGTCTCTGTGTATACACAACAGTTTTGAAGTTCGAGATAAAGTTGTTTCTTGCGCATGAAGTTGCCGAGTGTGCCTTTTTCAAAGTAGAAGTTACTACAGTTACCTTCTGAGTGCTACAGGCAGATAGAAAGCAAATAAACATCTGAGAAGATCTAACTTGTCACTCCAAAGAGCTTTCTGATCTGTTCTGCAAAATATATAATGCAAAACCATGATCTTTATGTCCAGCTTTACCGTATAAACACATTGACCACTTTATGAGGCACACCTGTACACCTGCCCATTAATGCAAATATCTTGTCAACAAATCATGAGGCAGCAACATGCAGACATGGTCAAGAAGTTCCGTAGTTCTTCAGACCAAACATCAGAATGGGAAAGAAATATGATTTAAATAACTTTGATGGAGTGACTGTTGATCTCAGACGGAGTGGTTTGAGTATCTCAGAAACTACTGATCTCCTGGGATTCTCACAAACAACGGTCCCTAGAGCAGGGGTTCCCAACCTTTTATATGCCACAGACCCTTACTATTAACCAAGGATACCGTGGACCCCAGGTTGTGGACCCCTGCTCTAGAGTTTACAGAAAATGGTGTGAAAAGCAAAAAAAAACATCCAGAGAGCTGGCACTCTTTGGGCAAAAACACCTTTTTAATGAGAGAGGTCAGAGGAGAATGGCCAGACTGGTTCTAGCTGACAGGAAAGCAACAGTAAGCCAAATAACAGCAGTAATTTACACTAAGTTACAACAGATGCAGAAGAGTATCTTTGAATGCACAAAAAGTGAAACCATGAAGTAGAAGGACTATAGCACTAGAAGACCACACTGGATTCCACTCCTGTGGCTACTTTATTAGGTACACTTCTGTACTAAATAAAGTAGCCAGAGTGTATAAGGCATGAACATCAATTTCTCTAACTTCCAGTAACCATTCCACTAATTACCTCGGCCCCCATCTTTTTTGTTTTTGCCATTCCAGGGAGCCTTTTAACCCTTCCCTTCTGCCCCCCCTCATGACCTGTGCATCACTTCTTTCAGCTTCCCTACATCCTTCCCTTTATTCCATGGTCCACTGTCCTCTCCTATCAAATTCCTCCTCCTTCCGCCATTTATCTCTTCCACTCATCACCACTCAATATCTCACATTATCCCCCATCACCTGGTCTCACCCATCACCTGCTAGCTTATACTCCTTCCCTGCACTCCCATCTTCTTATTTTGGCTTCTGCTCCCTTTCTTTCCAGTTCTGAAGAGTGGTCTTGGTCCAAAACGTCAACTACTTATTTCTCTCCATACATGTTGCCTGGCTTGCTGAGTTCTTTCCGCATCTTGTGCCTGTTGCTCACAGTATACATTGCTCATCTTCAATTTGATGCTTTTCATGCAAAGGTATTCTTTTGTTTCCAAGAATTCCTCCATCATAAATCATAATTGCATAGTCATAATGCTTGTCATTTTCAGCCTTGTTTAAGGCAGATATTTACTAAATCTTGCTTTGCAGCAATTGATAAGCAACTGCTTTAAATGGAACGGTTCCGCATCCTGACTGCTCTTGCTTCAATTCTGTTTCATTTCGCACTTGTGCCCTCTGGTGCTAAATTTATAATCCAGCTGTAGAGCCGTATCTTATATTAGTATTTTCTATTTCTTTACAACTATATGAAAAACTGCATACAATCTCTTGTTAAACAAAACTGTGTCATTGTTAAGCTCTCTAGTTTGCCTAGAATAAGTTTACTTTTTTAATACTATTTATTTTTTCAGTACTTAGCTGACTGACTAGGTCTGCATTAAGAAGGTGGTGATAAGCCATTTTCTTGAATCAGTAGTCTTTCTGGTGAAGATATTCCAATGTTGTTGTTGCATTCCAATGTTATACCCAGCAATGATGAAGGAAAAGCAACATATTTAGTGCGCATGAGCCGGTTGTGCATGCAGCCTGGTACAGCCGTTCCAACCTATTCTTACTTTCTTCTTCTTACTTTTTAATTTACGTTATTTTTTGTATTTTTTTTTCTCATGGTAACACGTGGAAGCTGCACCCTCTCTAACATGCAGTACAGAGAGTTTTATTTGGGTCTTTTTTAGCGCTGGAAATGGTTACATCCCGACACGCGGGACAGAAGCACAGTCGCATTGTGTATTCCAGAAACCAGCTAATGCCGGCTGGTTCAGCAAGCAGAGCGGCAGACACCCCTGCTGAAATCCGGAGGAAAACACACAGAGGATGCAGAGGGGGATCACAAAGTCGAGGAAAGAGGACCAGGTCGAGCCAACAGAGACTTATGGAGAAGAGGAGTTCAGTGGGTAATACCGTTCCGGCTGACCGGAAGTGAACTGAGAGCGGTAAGCGTAAAGGAGTTGGGTGCTTACTGATCTGGTTAACAACAGATGGTGCAATCCGGGGCATATTACGATCGAGGAACGTGTCTGCAGACTGGATATTGAACTTTTTACTGTTGGACTTCGGCCACATTCCACCGTGATACAACACTTGGCGGCACAGGAGGTCGTTCCTGCCTGTGGTCATCGAATGTGCAGCTCCTCCCGTGGAGGGTCAGACACCCTGAGCCAATAGACTGATCCTGGACTTACGTTCCATCTGACATAGTTTGCATTTTGTTGTTTGATTGTTGGTGGTTTTTGTATTGCTATATTTACGCTCTATTCTCGGTTGGTGCGGCTGTAACGAAACTAAATTTCCCTCGGGATTAAAAAAGTATATCTATCTATATATCTATTTCAAAATGATGTGCAATCTGAAAGTGGTGCTAAAAGTGGCCGCTACCATTCCTCTCGATGCTTTTGAAGTAGGATATGCAAGCAGATGCAGTAAATTTCAAGGAATGTCATGTAAACTAAATTGCTCTGTGTTATTCCTTTTTTTAAAAAGCTTGAACAAAGTATTGATTTACCATGATTTTTAATTGGCTAATATTAGGTTTAGCCAACAGTAATAAAAGTATACTTTTATAAAAGCAATAAAAGTATAAATTTCACACTGACTGAACTATCAGTCTTTGAAATATCAATTCTTTTCAAACAATTGGTTGACATTAGCAAGTAATTGGTTTTTCATTGACCCAAGCAGCTTTTTTTAAAAATTCAGATTTTTTAAAAATTGAAATTCTTTTTAACAGTTAAATGTGTAATAATTTTTTTTTAGACTATGAGGACACATAGTCCTCTTTTATTGTCATTTAGTAATGCATACATGCATTAAGAAATGATACAATATTCCTCCGGTGTGATATCACAAAAACACAGGACAGACCAAGACTGAAAAACTAACAAAACTACAATTATAACATATAGTTACAACAGTACAACAATACCATAAACTTGATGAAGAACAGTCCATGATAAAGCACAGTAAAAAAATTCAATTTCTCCAAAGTCCCACATCTCACGCAGACGGGAGAAGGAAGAAAACTCTCCCTGCCATGCCCAACCACAGTCCAACTCTGAGTCGTCCGAAAACTTCAAGCTCTGATCAGCCCTCCGACACCGAGTACCGAGCACCATCTCTATCCGAACTTTTCGACCTCAGCCTCGGTTGATTTAACAGTCTCAAAGTTAGTATTGAACTTGTTGGCAGACAAATCCAGTCAGTTCCATTTGCCACACCTTCCACAGCCCTGAACATTTTTATTTCGCAACTATTTATCCAATTTCCTTTGCCCTTTTGAAAATTACAACTGAAAATGCATCATCTTAAAAGCAGTACATTCAAGGTCAGTGATTTTCAAAGCATGGGTCATGATTAGTGGTCCTCTGGAATGATATGAGGGTGCCCCTTAATTCAGAAGCATGCACAGTCCAGCAGGTATGATCCAGCCATGCATCCACAACAGCTTTCAGGTGCAGTTTTCAAACAAGATGTTGATTGAAAAATACATGTAGAAACAATGTGCAAAACTCACAGTTAAGCTTTGTACATAACTTCAAAGGCTGCAATAGGTTAACAGCAGAGGTCCTTAATTGGTTAATTAATTAAGTATGATAAAGCATCTTTATTTAGTTGCAAACCATGTATCAAAAGTGAAAATTATTCAATGCTCAAAACTCACAGTTGCATCATCTCTAGATGTGGTGATGTCATTTTTCAATGGGAACTCGGCTGAAAAATTAAGTATTCCTCTCACAGCCATCCTATCTCTTGTCACTGGGCAAAAAATTGCATAGTACAAGTGTTTTGCACACACTGGTCATTACAAATTAGAGGGAACATTGGTCCTAACCGATCCTTGTTTTCTAAACCTTAAGAAAGCTTCTTCCTCCAAGATTATCTCTAGGATTAATTTCTAAGATGATAATAAATCTCAGGCAGCTGTGGTCACTGTCTCTGAAATGCCACCCACTGAGGGATCTGACACCTGACCTGTTTCGTTGCCGAGCACCAGATCCAATCTGGCCTCTTACATCCATCTAAGCCTCTTTTACTTCTTCCCTGTCCACTAAGGAGGCGACAATTAGGGAATTTGAAGCCCCTCATGCCAACAATCCTGTTATTTTTCAACCTTTCTAAAATATGTCTATTGACCTGTACCTCAATGTCTCTGTTACTATAGGGAGGGTGGGGGGTAGTGGATTCTATGGAATACTCCCAATAGAGTTATTGTTCTCTTTCTGTTGCTGACTTCCACCCACACTGACTCAGTAAACAATCTCTCCATGACATTCTCCCTTTTTGCAGCTGTGATACCATCCTTGATTAGTAATGCTGTTTCCCCACTTCTTTTACCCTCTTCTCTGTCCCTTTAGAAAATTCTAAACCCCAGAACATTCAGCATCCATTCCTGCTCTTGTGATAGCCAAATACCAGTGAAGTTGAATGAGTAGTTACACCTTGCTTCACTATCAGATGACTCGAGTCGGTACTCCCTGAAGAAAAGTCTGAAAATTTGAAAATTCGAAGGAAAAGTTATTGAATGAAAGACCCAGCAACACACACAAAATGCAGGAGGAACTCAGTGAGCCAGGTAGCATCTCTGTAAAAGAGTGCAGTTGACATTTTGGCCTGTTGAGTTCCTTCAGCATTTTGTGTGTGTTGCTTGGATTTCCAGCATCTGCAGATTTTCTCTTGTTTATGGATGAAAGACCTTTTTACTTGCAAAAAATTCCTAATCGATGATGGAGTTAAATTTTATTCCTGAGCCCTATCCGCTATCTAATCTTAAACATGCAAAATTGTACAAATGCTGGAAGTCCAAAGCAATACACACAAAATGCTGGAGGAACTCAGGTCAGGCAGCATCTAACAGTCGACGTTCCGGTTGAGACACCTTCTTCAGGACTGGGAATAAAAAAATGGGGGGAGGGGAAAGAGGATATCTAGAAGGTGATAGGTGAAGCCAGATGGGTTGGAAAGATAAAGAGCTGGTGAGGAAAGAATCTGATAGGAGAGGAGAGTGGACCATAGGAGAAAGGGAAGGAGGAGGAGACCCAGGAATAGGTGATAGGCATGTGAGAAGAGGCAAAGGGCCAGAGTGGGGAACAGAAGAAGGGGGAAGGGATCAGAATTGTTTTTACTGAAAGGAGAAATCAATATTCATGCCATCAGATTGGAGGCTACCCAGACAGAATAAAAGGTGCTGCTCTTCCACCCCGAAGGGTGGCCTAATCATGGCACAAGAGGACACCATGGACCAACGTGGTGGAATGGGATTGGGAATACGAATTTAAATGTTTGGCCATCTAGAAGTTACACTTTTGGCAGATGGAGCAGAGGTGCTCAATGAAGCGGTCCCCTAATTTACTAGTAGAAAAGACTGCATCAGGAGCACTGGACACAATAGATAACCACAGCATATTTGCTGGTGAAGTGTTGCCTCATCTGGAAGGACTGTTTGGAGCCCTGGATGGAGGTGAATGGGCAAGTGTGAACATCTGCCAGGATTAAGTGCCAGGAGGGAGATCAGTGGGGAGAGGCAAATAGATAAGAAAATCACAGAGGAAACAATCCCTGCAGAAAGTGGGGGGGGGGCGCGGGGGAAGGGGCGGAGAGATAAAGATATGCTTGGTCATGGGATCCTTTGGAGAAGGTGGAGTTTGCGGAGAATGATGTGTTCACTGCAGAGGCTTGTGGGGTGGTAGATAAGGGCAAGGAGGTAGTTAAGCCAGCGGTAAGATGGGATGAGTATGGATGTTTGGGAAATCGAGTAGACGTGGATGAGGCAGCATCAATGATGAAGGAAGGGAAACCCCATTCTTGGAAAGAGGAGGATATCGAATCTGCTATCTAATCTGTTAGAGCACACTGAAAATCTGAAAGTTTAATTCAATTTTTCCCTCCACAGATGGTGTCTGAACACTGGGAGCTTAAACAGCTATCTATTTCAGTATCCCAGTATCTGGAATATTTTTTCATTTTCACATGGTATAAAGCATTAAGGTTAACAGTGTTTTGAATCATGTTTCTATGGCACAGTAACAGGCCCTTTGGCCCATCTAGTCTATGTTGAACTGTTATTCTGGCTAGCCCCATCAATCTGCACCTGGACCATAGCCCTCCATTTCCCACCCATCCATATACTTATCCAAATTTCTCTTAAATGTTACCATTGAATGCGCTCACTTCAGCCACCTCTTTCCATTCAAGACTGAGCAACTGATTGCAAACAACATCACTGGGGACAGTTTCAATAAGCATAGCTCAATGTCTTTTCCCTTACCTTCAACATGACTGTCAGACTTCTTTTCTAACAGACTTTCCTGGAACAGCAGTAAATTCCTCTAGCTAGTAAGCTCAGTCATTTTGCTTGCAATCAGCCAATATTCCACATTGTGTCCACTGATTGCATCTTCCTTCCAATGTCACCAATTCAGAGCAAAAACAAACTGCTGATAATCAACTAATCTTTACAAAACTACAATGAGCTGCCAATTATAAAACTCATCTTCAGAATTTCTACTATCATCTTCATAATGTCAGCTTGCCTATATTCTCCTAGTCAGTTACTCAAAATTCACTCTTCAGAAAGTCATCAATGGCTGCAGTTGTTGAGGGGGAGAGGAGAGGGTTGATTACCCCATCCCAAGATATAACTGCAGCAGTTTAGCACTTGCAGCACCTGATACAGTATATGACCCCAACAGACTCATAGGTGAAGTGATGCCTCACCTGGAAGGACTGTTTGGGGCCCAGAATGGGAGTGAGCAAGAAGGTGTAGGGGCAGGTGTAGCACTTGCTGCGCTTGCAAGATTAAGTGCCAGGAGGGAAAGCTGTGGGGAGGGACCATTGGACAAGGAAGTCGCGTCAGAAGTGTCGGGGCTCCCCTTCATCCACCATCTGCACTGCCCTCAACTGCATCTCTTCCACTTCACACACCTCTGCCTTCATTGCATCTTCCCACCACCCCAGCAGGGATAGAGTTCCTCTTGTCCTCAGCTACCATCCCACTGGCACATAATTCTCTGAAAACTTCCACCATCTCCAACAGGATTCCACCACCAATCACACCTTTCCCTCCCCCTCACTTTCTGCTTTCCGCAGGAATCGCTCCCTACCCAACTCCCTTGATCATTCATCCCTCCCGGCACTTATCCTTGCAAGTGGAACAAGTGCTACATCTGCCCCTACACTTCCTCCCTCACTACCATTCTGGGTCCCAAACAGTCCTTCCACATGAGGCAACACTTCACCCCTGTGAATCTGTTAGGGTCTTCTACTGTATCCAGTGTTCCCAGTGTGGTCCCCTGTATATCAGTGAGACCCAACATAGATTGGGAGACTGCTTTGCTGATCACCTACATTCCATTCCCTAGAAAAAGCAGGATCTCCCATTGGCCACCCATTTTAATTTCACTTTCCATTCCCATTCTGACACGTCAATCCATGGCCCCCTCTACTGTCACGATGAGGCCACACTCAGTTTGGAGGAGCAACACCTTATATTCTGTCTGAGTAACCTCCAACCTGATGGCATGAACATCGATTTCTCAATCTTCCAGTAAAACCCCCCCCACACCCACTTCACCATTCCCCACCTCCTTTTTCCTCTCTCACCTTATCTGCTTGCCTGCACTCTCTGGTGCTCCTCCCCCTTTTCTTTCTCTCCTATTAGATTCACCCTTCTCCCGCCATGTATCTCTTTCACCAATCAACTTCCCAGCTCTTTGCTTGACCTCTCCCTTTCCCAGTTTCACCTATCACCTCGTGGTTCTTCTTCCCCTTCACACCCAACTTCTGAAACTGGCTCCTCGTCTTTTTTTCTCCAGCTCTGAAGAAGGGTCTCAGCCCGAAACATTGACTGTACTCCTTTGCATAGATACTGCCTGGCCTGCTGAGTTCCTCCAACATTTTGTGTGGGTTGCTTAGATTTTCACCATCTGCAGATGTTCTCCCGTATGTGTATTTGGATATCCAAAAGTTGTTTGGTAAGATGTCAATTAAAGGCTATTGCACAAGAATAAAAAGTCATGGCAGTGAGAGCAAATCTATCAACGTGGATAGAGGATTGATTCATTGACAGAAATCTGTAATGTGAGAAAGTGGCTCATTTTCAAGTTTGCAAACTATATATGGCCAGGTGTCACAAAGATCAGTGGTATTAATAAATACCATAATATTAATAAATATTAATAACTGAGATGAAGAAACAAAATGCATTTCATCCAGATTTCCAATAATGAAGATGTAACGTGAGACTTGAGAGAGACACAGATGGTTTGCAAAAAAGTTCCAAGGAGGGGAAGTAAGCAAACATCAGGGTATAATGTGAGGAAATAAAAGGCTTATTACTTGCACATGAAGAAAACTGAAGAATATTATTTTAATGGTGTGATTCCAATGAGTTTAGAGAAAACTACTTTCCCTCGTACAAGAAACACAAAGTTAGCATATGAACACCACAGGTAATTAGCAAGGGAAATGAATATTGGCAATCATTGCAAGAGTGACAGAGCGTAAAGGTATGGAAATTTTGTTACAACTGCGCAGAGTTTTGGTGAGGCAACACATACACCTAGTACATACACCTTTGGAGTTCTTATGTGACCTGCAAAAGTTAGTTCAAGAACTTTCATTAAATTCTTTCCAGGGATAAAGGGGTTGATAGATAGATACTTTTATAATCCCAAAGGAAATTACAGTGTCACAGTAGCATTACAAGTGAACAGATATAAATATTAGAAGAGAAGTAAAAAGAACAGAAAATAAGTTACCAAAAACAGTCTAACAGGAGGGAGTCATCATTTCCTCAGCTTTATGTTGACTCTTTATAGAGCCTGAAGGCCGAGGGTAAAAATGACCTCATATAGTGCTATTTGGAGCAGCACAGTTGTAGTCCACAAGGAACAATTAAGTACACAGGCTATATTGAAATGAGTACAGAAGTATGACAAATGATGCTAATAAAAGATTCTGATGTTATAAGTAACTTTACACCAGTGGAGGAATCTAGAATTGGGTATATAGACTCAGGATAATGAGATTCTCATTTAAGACTGAGAAGGAATTTCTCTTCTCTTTGGTGTTGAAGCTACAAGTCATTAACTGTGTATGAGGTAGACAGATTCTTGAAAAAGGAGAAATCAAGACATATGACCAGGTAGGAAAGAGCAGATGAGGACAACAATCACATCAACTTTAACCTTTTGAATGACCGTGGAGATTTGGAAGTACATATGGCCAACTGTTATTCTTATTTCTTTTGTTCTCATACAACTTTGCTCCTAAAAATATACCTATCTTAGAACACTAAAGCACAGTACAGGACCTTCAACACATTGTGCCAACCACTTAACCCACTCCAAGATCATCTAACCCTTCCTTCCTACAAAGCCCTCCATTTTTTTTTTATCATCCATGTGTGAAGTAATTATCTTAGCATGTAACTAATCTCCAAATCCTAAATTACATTCTCCTTAATGCTGACTTCTCTGAAAAACAATCTAAATACGTTCAACATGAACAGCACCATATTGACTATAATCACAGTGAGAGAAAATAAAGCACAATACAATTAAACATTCTTTACAAACTTTAAAACTGCCATTTTGTTAATCGGCTCATTGTTAATGTTCTATAATACTTAACTCAATCCAAGTGTAAAATGACCATTTTGATGATGAGCTCATACAGTAGAAGAATGAATTTAGGAATCAGCATTTTGAAAAGTGTTTTTAGATGAGCATGAATGTAAATATACGGGCCAGATAAACAGAGATAGTCTATGGAAACAAAAAGCCCTTCAGCTGTTGGACTGAATTACATTTTTCAATTTCCAAAAATGCTTATTTAACATTCCAAGATTTATTTGTAAATTAAATATATTAAAATCCACCTCCCAAGCTAGGTCACTACTTATGCATCTGTGAAAACTGAAGGTTAAATCAACATCCTATTAAACTAAAAATGCTATTTACATCCAGCTATCATTATTCCACAGCCTCTCTTACAGCATGCAGTTTTTAATCACTACAATGTACAAGATTTTTCATGACTGGCATGCTTTATTAAAGAATGATACCATTAAGAAAGTCTGACTACAAGCACCTTGGGTCAAGAATGATGAGTTCAGAGAAGGATATAAAGATACGGAAGGCGCTGGCGTGGAGGGCTATGAACGACATGAAGGAAATCTGGAAGTCGAACCTGACCAGAGGGCTTAAAAAGAGGATTTTCATAGCAGTCATAGAATCCATTCTTACGTACGGATGTGAGTCGTGGACACTCACCAAGACTATGCAAAAATCTCTAGATGGTTGCTATACACGAATGCTTTGGAGGGCTCTTGACGTGTGTTGGCAACAGCACATGACGAACGTCGAGCTCTATAACGACCTACCAATGCTCACCACTAAAATCGAGGTGAGAAGACTGCAACTCGCAGGGCACTGTCTACCCCACCCCGAGCTACCTGCCAGCCTAGTCATCATATGGGAGCCCAAGCAGGGGAGGATGAACCCTGGGCGCCCTCCCAACACTATGGTCAACACGCTCCTAGAAGACAGAGGCGCGGCTAATGTAGATGAACTGAACACACTGATGAGGGAGAGGGAGAAGTGGAGAGTCCATCATCGTGCCCGACGCCGGCCCCCTAGGCTTAATTGACATAGTAGTAGTAGTAGTGGCATGCTTTGTGCTGACGTGATTTGGATGCATCAGTTAAATATTTTGTCGACATGATGAAAAAGCAGGTAGTGGAATCATAGAGCACAGATTCACCCCAAATCCATCCCAAGTATAATCTAATCCCTATTCCTTACACTCGTTCCATATCCCTCTAAGCTCTGCTCCTGCCTATACCTATGCAAATGCTTCTTAAATTATACAACTCTACCTACCTCAACCACTTCCTCTGGCAGCTTATTCCACATACTCACCACCCTCTGCATCAAACAGTTGCCCCTCAGTTCTATTTTAAATCTGTCCCCTTTCACCCAAAATCTATGCCACCTAATTTCAGATTCCCCTACCTTATGGAAAAAATTGCTACCATCTACCTTCACTATGCTCCTCATGATTTTGTAAACATAGATAAGATCACCCCTCGTCCTCCTACACACTAAGGAATAAAGATCAACTGGCCAACTAACCTCTCCCTGTAACTCAAGCCCTCTTGTCCAGGCACCGGCCTCGTAAATCTATTCTGGATCCTCTCCATCATGAAAATGTCTTTCTTACAACAGGGTGACCAAACCTTCAAGTGCAGCCTCATCAATGACTCATAACTACAACATAAAAATCCCTCCTCCCAAACTTGATGAAGGCAAGTGAGCTAAATGTTTTCTTCACCACCCTGTCTACTTGTACAGCCACTTTGAACGAATTGAGCACTTGTACTCCCATGGCCCTCTGTTCTACAACACCAACCCTTGCCCTGCCATTCACTGTTCTCAAATGCAGAATGGTGCCTGGATGAGAGAACATGTTTAGTGAGGAAAGGTTGAGCGAGCTAGGGCTTTTCGCTTTGGAATGAGAGGGGATTTGATAGAAATGTACAGGATGATAAGAGGCATGGATTGAGTAGACAGCCAGAGACTCTTTCCCAGGACAGAAATGGGTAATATGAGGGAGCATATGTTTAAGATAATTGAAGGAAAGTATAGGGGAATATCAGAGGCAAGTTTTTCATTTATATGGAAGTGCATGGAACATTGAGGATGTTTAAGAAACTCTTAGATAGGCACATGGAGGGTTGAAAAATGGAGGGCTATGTAGCAAGTAAGGGTTAGACTGATCTGAGGTTAGGGTTGGGGTAAGTTCTATCCTGATTTAACTGCATCAATTCAAACTTTTCTAAGTTGAAATCCATTTGCAGCTCCTCGGCCCATTTCCCTAACTCATCAAGTTCTCCCTGTAATCTATAATAACCTTCTTCATTATCAACAACACCTAATTTCATGTCATCAACAAACTTATTGATCAAGCCTTGTGCATTCATATCTAAATCATGTATATAAGAAACAAATAAGAAGCATCCCAACACTAACACCTGCAGCACACCACTAGCTTCCTTTTCAAGAAACAAGCTCCAACCACCACCCTTTCCTTCTTACCTCTGAGCCAACTTTGAATTCACCTTACTAGCTCTCCCTGGATTCCATGGGGCCCAACCTTCCAAACAAGCTTACCATATGGGACCTTGTTGAAGGCTTCGCTAAAGTCCAAAAAGACATCAAATACCTTTTCGGTCACCTCTTCAAAAAGCTCTAAAGGGTCATCAAGCATGATTTTTCACACACAAAACATGCTAATTCCTCCCAATCAGATATCTATCTGCTGATAGTTCCGATCCTCAGAATTCCCTCCAATAAATGATGTCAGGCTGAACAGTCTCTAATTCCCTCGTTTGTCATTATTAAACAACAGAACATTAGTTACCTTCTGGTCTTCAGGAACTTTATCAGTAGCTAATGATAAAGCAAGTATGTCCACAAGGGTCACTTCTCTTCTAGCCTCCCATAAAGACTGAGGATGCACATAGGCAGGCTGTGAGGATTCATCCCCTTTAATTGCTGCAAGGCTACAAATACCTCCTCCCTGGTTATATGAATGTCCTCCAATACACCTCCAAGTGTTCCTCGCCTCTTGAGCAACCACGATTTTCTCTTCAGTAAATATGAAGAAGAAATATTTGTTTAAAATCACACCATCTTCTGCTGATCTCGAAGGGAGCCTACTTTCCCCTTGGCTACTCTTTTAATGTAGCTAGAGAACCTCTTGGGACTTTCCTTAACCTTACACCTGCCAGATCCATCTCATACCCTCTCTTTGCCCTGATTTCCCTCAAATGCATTTTTAATCTTTTATTGACATCAAGGGATTCACTTGTCCCCAACCCCCTGAACACATTGTGTTCTAAACTGGAGCAGGGATAATTCTGGGAGAATTGGGCAGGACCTAACAGCATTCAATGAATGAGGCTCTTTAAAGGGAAAGGAATGATTATCAAGTGGGAAGCTTTTAAGTGTGTGATGTCAAGACTCTAGGAGTAAACATGTAGCTGTTAGTGTGAAGAGTAAGCTAGGCAAGTTTAGAGAACTCTGGCTGATGAAATATATTGAGGCCCAGGTCATGAAGAAGAAGGAAGCATTCATTGTGCGTTGTGCTTCCTTCTTCTTCATGACCTGGGCCTCAATATATTTCATCAGCCAGAGTTCTCTAAACTTGCCTAGCTTACTCTTCACACTAACAGCTACATGTTTACTCCTAGAGTCTTGACATCACACACTTAAAAGCTTCCCACTTGATAATCATTCCTTTCCCTTTAAAGAGCCTCATTCATTGAATGCTGTTAGGTCCTGCCCAATTCCCCCAGAATTATCCCTGCTCCAGTTTAGAACCCTAACCTTTGGACCTGTCTTAACCATTTCCATCATTACCTTAAAACTAATAGAATTATGGTCACTAGGGACAAAATGCTCCAACTGCCACTTCAGTTACTTGTCTTGTCTTGTTCTCCAAGAGAAGGTCTAGTATTACATCTTCCTGAGTAAGGCCCTTAACACCCTGGGTAGTCCAATCAATACTAGGGAAACAAAAATGGCCCACAATTACAGCCCTATTATTTTTATAACTACTAACAATTTCTCTACATAGTTGCACAGTAGCTTTGGCTAACTTAGAGGTCCATAGAAGACAGCTTTTGGCAATTATAATGCATCACTATTAATCAGAAGGCAATATTTCTTAATGCTGAAGAAATACTTTTCTGCCTGGAAATTTACTCACTCTTTGAGTTCATTGTCATCTAACTGTACATATATACAACCAAATTAACAAAGTTCCTCAGGACCACAGTATACCCACAAAACGTATATCATATGAGTTTTGTGGGCATACTGTGGTCCAGAGGGGCACAGGAACTCTAATTACTACTGGTATTAAAAAGAACCATACTATTCATTTTGTTCTTCTAGGAAAATATCAAAATAGAAGATGGTAACAGTACAAGAAAAGAATCCACAATGACTAAGTTCATTGAAAGATTCACATTGAAGATAGTGAGGATGATAATTTCAAACAAGCAGCAGTGGTTTGATTAAGAGCAAGATATTTTAGCTTAACTAACAAATTAAACAAGCAAACGTTTTACGAACTTTGAAACAATGCTCAATGGATCATAAGAGGCACATTAAGAGTGCTTTTTTGCCTCAAATTGTTAAAGGACGGTACAGCATTTACTAAATAAGGTTCACTCTATAATTTAAATGCTGTTATTTTAAAAACTGTATTTTCAATGCACTCGGCATACAAGTTTAAAAAGCATTGATGATAGATAATTTATTATTAAGTTTGAGTTTGATGTTTTTCTCCCTTAAAAGCTGCAAATATCTGGAATTCATTAGACTAATTCAAAATTAATAAACAAGTCACATCTATTATATTTCTGAAGGATGATTAAAACAGAAATTAATTAAAGATAACTTTCAAACAATGCAAAGTCAACCATGGTTTAAACCAAAAACTGAAAGCAGGACTTTTTGAGGCTGTAGTTTACAACACAGGAGAGTGATTATACACTGTCGATAAATTCAAGTCCATGAAGTGCATAACACTGCTTATTTCTACACTATGCAAATAAAAATCAGTCTATTCGTTAAGCAAGCATGATTAAAATTCAACATAAATTTATTATCAAAGTACATATATGTCACTGAGATTCATTTTCTTGCAGGCATTCTCAATAAATCTGTAATAGAATCAATGAAAGACCACCCTGGGCTTTCAACTAATGCCAAAAGACACCAAATTACAAATACAAAAAAAATAAATAAGCAATAAATATCGAGAACCTGAGATGAAGAGTCCTTGAAAGTGAGTCCATAGACTGTGGGATCATTTCAATGATGGGGCAAGTGAAGTTGAGTGAAATTAACCCCTTTGGTTCAAGAGCCTGATGGTTGCAGTGTGATAACTGTTCCTCACCTAGTAGTGAGAGTCCTGAAGACTGTAGTGAAAACTGCCCAGCGGATTATCGGCACCCAATTGCCCACCATTGAGAACATCTACCATAAACGCTGCCTGGGCAGGGCAAAAAGCATTATCAAGAATGCATTTCACCCTAACCATGGACTTTTTACTCTCCTCCCATCCAGTAGGCGCTACAGGTGCCTCCGCTCCCATATCAGCAGGCACAGCAAGAGCTTCTTCCCTGAGGCTGTGATCCTGCTGAACCTCACATCACAGCACTAAGCAATATTGCATCCATATTGTACTGTCTCAGTACCTTTATATTTGTGTGCTGTAGCACTTACTTTTTATTCACAGTTATTTCGTAAATAACACTATTTTTTGCATTTCTGGTAGGATGCTAACTGCATTTCATTAGTTTTGTATCTGTACTCTGTACATTGACAATAAAGTTGAATCTAATCTAGTCTACTTAAGATCTATGAGGACCTAACCTGGTCCAACATATCGATGCAGTCATAAAGAAGGCAAGACAGCAACTATACTTCATTAGGAGCTTGAAGAGATTTGGTGTGTCAACAAATACACTCAAAAACTTCTATAGATGTACCGTGGAGAGCATGCTCACAGGCTGCATCACTGTCTGGTATGGAGGGGTGGGGGTGGTTACTGCACAGGACTGAAAGAAGCTGCAGAGAGTTGCAAGTTTAGTCGGCTCCATCTTGGGTACTAGCCGACAAAATACCCAGGACATCTTCAAGGAGCAGTGTCTCAGAAAGGCAGCATCCATTATTAAGGACTTCCAGCACCCAAGGCATGCCTTTTTCTCATCAGGTAGGAGGTACAGAAGCCTGAAGGCACACACTTAGTGATTCAGGTACAGCTTCTTCCCCTCTGCCATTTGAATCCTAAATGGACATTGAAACCATGAAGACTACCTCACTTTTTTTTTTAATATATATTCTGTTTTTCACAATTTTAAATCTATTCAATATACTGTCATTGATTTACTTATTTATTTTTTTCTTTTTCTATATTATGTTTTGCATAGAACTGCCGCTGCTAACAAATTTAACAAATTTCAATTGGCAATCACCTGTCCAGCTCTTGGCTCCATCCCTCCCCCTCCCGTCTTCTCCTATCATTTTGGATCTCCCCCTCCCCCTCCCCCTCCTACTTTCAAATCTCTTACTAGCTCTTCCTTCAGTTAGTCCTGACGAAGGGTCTCAGCCCGAAACGTCGACTGTACCTCTTCCTAGAGATGCTGTCTGGCCTGCTGCGTTCACCAGCAACTTTGATGTGTGTTAATTCAGCTGGAGGGGCTCCTTTTGTTTCGAGCAGACAGAGATGCAGCTCTTTCCGGTGGTGGCTTGTGTGTTTACATCAATACGGAATGGTGCAAGAACTCTGTGCTGGTTTCCAGATACTGCTCATCACTACTGGAGTCTGTGACTGTTAGATGCAGACCATTTTACTTACCACGGGAATTCATCACTGTCCTTATAGTTGGTGTCTACATTCCCCCCAGCGCTAATGCTAAGGAAGCGCTCTGTGAACTGCAGGACGCACACCCTGATGGCCTGTTTATTGTCGCCGGAGATTTTAACCACGCGAACCTTAAGTCAGTGCTCCCCAGATTCCATCAGAACGTGGACTTTGCAACGGAGGGGAGAACGCATTGGACCTTGTCTACACAAACATTCACGACGTGTACCGGGCGGAACCCCGCTCCCATCTCAGTTACTCAGACCACATCTCTGTTATGCTAAACCCAGCATACAGACCGCTCAGGTGCCCCAGACCGGTTCAGAAGCAGGTGAAAACCTGGCCAGCAGGAGCCATCTCTGCTCTTCAAGACTGCTTTGAGCACACTGACTGGCACATGTTCAGGGAGGCTGCAACCGATGGCAACTCTCCCAACTTAGATGAGTACACGGCATCAGTGACTAGCTACATCAGCAAGTGCATCGATGACGTCACTGTGGCCAAGACCATCACGACACGCGCTAACCAGAAGCCATGGATGACCGCGGAGGTGCGTGAGTTGCTGAAGACCCGTGACTCCGCCTTCAGAGCAGGTGACAAGGCAGCCCTAACAACAGCGAGGGCCAAACTGTCCCGGGCCATCAGAGAGGCAAAGCATGCACACGCCCAGCGAATCCACAGCCACTTCCAGGACAGCGGCGTCACGAGGAGCATGTGGAAGGGCATTCAGGACATCACCAACTACAAGACAACACAACCTGCCTGTGCTGGTGATGCCTCCCTCCCAGCTGTGTTGAACAACTTCTACGCTCGTTCTGAGGCGGAAAATGACGTGGTGGTGAGAAAGACCACCCCTTCTCCAAATGACCAGGTGCTGTGTCTTACCATGGCCGATGTAAGGAGAACCCTGTGCAGAATCATCCCACGGAAGGCTGCTGGACCAGACAATATTCCTGGCAGAGTGCTCAGAGGATGTGCAGAGCAGCTAGCAGAGATTCTCACTGACATCTTCAATAGCTCCGAGCAGCGCCGTTGTTCCTACGTGCTTCAAGGCTGCCACCTTCGTCCCCGTGCCGGTCTTCAGTGTCCTGCCTCAACAACTACCGTCCCATTGCACTCACATTCACCATCATGAAGTGTTTCGACAGGCTCGTCATGAGGCACATCAAGACCCTGCTGCCCCCCTCACTAGACCCCCTGCAGTTTGCATACCATTCCAACCGTTCAACAGACACTATTGCCATCACCCTCCACCTGGACAAAAATGTACACGTATGCTCGAATGCTGTTCATAGACTTTAGTTCAGCATTCAACACAATCATTCCTCAGAAACTGATTGGAAAGCTGAGCCAACTGGGCCTGAACAACTCCCTCTGCAACTGGATCCTAGACTTCCTGACTGGGAGACCTCAGTCAGTCCAGATTGGAAGCAGCATCTCCAACACCATCACATTGAGCACGGGGCCCCCCCAGGGCTGTGTGCTCAGTCCACTGCTGTTCACTCTGCTGACTCACGACAGTGCTACAACACACAGCTCGAACCATTCACCGATGACACGACTGTGGTGGGTCTCATCAGCAAGAACGATGAGTCAGCATACAGAGAGGAGGTGCAGCAGCTAACAGACTGGTGCAGAGCCAACAACCTGTCTCTGAATGTGAACAAAACAAAGAGATGGTTGTTGACTTCAGGAGGACACAGAGCGACCACTCTCCGCTGAACATCGACGACTCCTCCGTAGAGATCATTAAGAGCACCAAATTTCTTGGTGTTCACCTGGCGGAGAATCTCACCTGGTCCTCAACACCAGCTCCATAGCAAAGAAAGCCCAGCAGCGTCTCTACTTTCTGCAAAGGCTGAGAAAAGTCCATCTCCCACCCCCCATCCTCACCACATTCTACAGAGGTTGTATTGAGAGCATCCTGAGCAGCTGCATCACTGCCTGGTTCAGAAATTGCACCATCTCGGATCGCAAGACCCAGCAGTGAGGTCAGCTAAGAAGATCATCAGGGTCTTTCTTCCCGCCATTACAGACATTACTGCCCTCTACTATGCCAATTGTCTTGTTTATTATTTATTGTAATGCCTGCACTGTTCAGTGCTCTTTATGCAGTCCTCAATAGGTCTGTAGTCTAGTATAGTTTTTGTGTTGTTTTACGTAGTTCAGTATAGTTTTTGTATTGTTTCATGTAGCACCATGGTCCTGAAAAACGTTGTCTTGTTTTTACCGTGTACTGTACCAGCAGTTATGGTCGAAATGACAATAAAAAGTGACTTGACTTGACTTGACATAATGCTGTGCTGACATATAGAAACCTACTCCTCGATCAATCTAACCGTTCCCTCCTACCCAGTCTATAACCCTCCATTTTACTTACATCCATCTGCATATCTAAGAGTCATTTAAATGCAAAAATGTATCTACTGGTTTTATTGCTGTGCAACTACCTTTTCTCAGTCCAACAGGACTCAAAGTCTTCTCCTTCATTCTTTTTAGTACTTTCAGCAGCAAGGACAACTTATAAAGCAGCACGTGATGTAATTTCCTCATGTTTTCAGAGTCAATCATTTAGGCAGTCATTTAGTTGAACCAAAGCCTTCTCAGTTAGATATAAATGATCACATTGCATTACTTGAGGAAATACAGATGGATTCTTGGGTCATGGTGAATGGTTAACGCTCAGTCAGTGATACCATCTGTCAGCGCATGCTGCAAACCAGTTGCTTGCAGTATAAGGTGGTCTTTATGAGGATCTAGTCTCTCCCATTGTCACCCCTTTCCTGTTAAAATAATTGAAAAAGCTGTTGGGATTATCATTAACCTTGCCTACCAAATCCATCTTATACCCTCTTTTTGCCTTTCTGATTTATGATTATGAAGACACGTAGCCCTCTTTTATTGTCATTTAGTAATGCATGCATTGAGAAATGATACATTATTTCCTCCGATGTGCTGTCAGAAAACACAGGACAAACAAAGACTGAAAAAAACTGACAAAACCACATAATTATAACATATAGTTACAAACAGTGTAACAATACCATAACTTGATGAAGAAGTCCGTGTGCACAGTATAGTTCAAAGTTTCTCAAATGTCCCACATCTTACGCAGATGGGTGAAGGAATAAAAACTCTCCCTGCCATGCCGACCACAATCCGACTCTGAGTCATCCGAAAACTTCGAGCTCTGATCAGCTCTCCGACACCGAGTACTGAGCGCCATCTCTGTCCGAAAGATTTGACCTCCTTCTCAGTTGCCAAAAGCAGGCAAGGCCAGGGACTTTGAGGCCTACCCTCTAAAAGATTCACGACCACACAGTAACAACAGCAGCGAACGGGCGTTTCAGAAATTCCTCCAGATGTTCCTCTGTGCTTTCACGTCCATTCTCCATCAAATCAGAATTGTCCACGGCCCCTATTTAACAGATACGATATCATTTTTCACCGCAGGGCTGCGCACGCGCGGTGCGCCGCCATCTTCTCCTCCCGCCAAGATTTGACTCTTAAGCCTAGTCTTAAACCTTTTATATATTTCAGTGGATTTATTTGTACCCAGTTGCCAAAACACGATTTTCGCTTCTTTCCCCTAACCAGAGCCTTGCTACCTCTTGTCAGCCAGGGTTAACTCAAGAACATGCTGCTCCAAGACTATTGATATGACCCTTTTATAAGCCTCCCACTCTGCCAACTATTCCTTTGCCTTTAATAGAGTCACTCCGTTGACCCCAGCTAGATCCAGCCTAATGCCCTAGATACAGATTGCCCAGCTCCAGTTCAGCACTTTAACTTGTGGACCTGTTCCACCTCAAAGTTCAAAGTAAAATTGAACAGAGTACATACTGTACATGTCACCAGATACAATCCTGAGATTCTTTTTCCTGCGGACATATCTATAGAACTGTAACGGCAAACAGGATCAATGAACAAACTATGCAAATGCAAATATAAATAAATAGCAATAAGTCAAGAGCATGACATAACAAGATAAAGAGTCCTTGAAATGAGACCATCGGTTGTGAGAACACCAGAAATAGAATGAGTGTAGTTATCTTCATTTGTTCAAAAGCCTGATAGCTGAGGGGTGGTAACTGTTCTTGAACCTAGTGGTGCGAGTCCTGAGGCTCTTGTACTTTCCACCTGATGGCAGCAGTGAGGAAAGAGCATGGCCTGAGTGGTGAGGATCTTTGATCATGGATGCTGCTTTTCTACGGCAACGTTTCACATAGATGTGCTCAATGGTTGGGAGGGTTTTACCGATGATGTACTGGGCCAAATCCACTACCTTTTAGAGGATTTTCTGCCACAAATCTATAGGTTTATTAAGGTTTTTGGTGAAATGCCATATCTCCACAGACTCCTAATGAAGTAGAGGTGCTGTTGCGCTTTCTTTGCAATTACATTTATATGATGTGTCCAGGGCAGGTCATCTGAGATAGTGACAGCCATGTTACTGATTCTCTCCAACTCTGATCCTCCGACAAGTACTGGCTTATGGACCTCTGGTTTTCCTCTCCTGAAGCCTATAATCAGTTCCTTGGTCTTGCTGACATTGAGTGAGAGATTGTTGTTATTACACCACTCAGCTTAATTTTCAATCAGCATCAATATGCTGATTTATCACCACCTTTGATACGGCCCACAATAGTGGTGTCATCAGCAAATTTTATATGGTCTTGAAGCTGTGCTTAACCACCTTTTTCCATAACTATTTTAAAACTAACAGAATTAGGGCTACTGGACCCAAAGTGCTCTCAACTGCCACTTCAGTTACTTGGCCTGCTTCACTCCCCAAGCGGAATGCAGTTTTGCTCCTTCCCAAGTCAGTTCTTCCATATAGTGAGTGAGGAACTATCTTGGATGCACTGCACATATTCCACCTCTATCCAAGCCCTGGTGGCCTAGTTAACACCAGGAAAATTGAAATCTCCTTCTAGCACTAACCTAGTATTCTCATAACTATGTACAATATCTTGACATATCTGATCCTCTAGGTCTATAATATAGCCCTACCAAGGTGACTGTATACTTTGTATTTCTAAGTCCTACAGAAGTGGCCTCTTTAAAAAATCCCTTAAGAATATCCTCTCTAGGCACTGCTGTTATTTTCTCCCTAATCAAAAAGGCATCACCCCCTCCACTCTTAATCTATGTGTTCCTCTGTCATGCTGAAAACATTGGTATCCGGAACACTGAGCCGCCAGTCCTACCCTTCTCTCAGCCACATTTCTGTTATGGCCATAAACTCACAGCCCCTACAGGTAATCCACACCCTCAGTTCATCCACCTTACCTGTTCAGCTAAGTGCATTGAAATACATGCTATTTAAAGCAGTGGCCCTGTCTGCCCTTTTACTGTAAACATGGCTATCCCGGTGGCTAAACTAATATTCCTTGGTTGCATGTACACCTGCCTTCTCACTTACTTCGTCCTCAAAGTCCCACCTCCAGCTAATTATACTGAAGGGAATATCTAGTGCAACCAGTGAATAGGTAGCACTCATCAGTGTATGATTTACACAGAAAAGCAGATGTGTGGAATGCAAGCCTATAATCTCTAATAATAAAAATGGAATTTGTCCCACCTGCTGGAAATCAATAGCTGTAATCAAAAGCGGATTAAGCATTAGAATGTGCTCCTTAAATAGTAACAGGTTTATGAATCCCACATTATAAAATGGAAATTTAACTTAAGATTCTTCATAAGCCAGTAAGCCTAATATCCACTTGTTCGTGATGTGTTCATGTTAAGTAGAGAATAACGAAGCACATCTGATACTTGCCTTTACACCATGCAACGTCTATAAGTGAGAATATTTTTTTGATCTGGAGATCCGTGTGCAGCAAATTAGAAAATAAAAATACATGTGTATTTCGTCATAAATTAATATCACAATATCCTGCTGAAGGGTCTCGGCCCGAAATGTCGACTTTATACTCTTTTCCATAAATGCTGCCTGGCCTGCTGAGTTCCTCCAGCATTTTGTGTGTGTTGCTTGGATTTCCAGCATCTGCAGATTTTCTCATTGGTTAATATCACAACATCATTTTACTCCTCAATTGTATCTGCGAACTGGCACTGTTACATTAAAGACATTTAAAGAACTGCACTGCCATGGGATGAGTGACTTTTGATTTAGATAGATGTAAGTAAGTACCAATGTAAATAATCAGAAAGGAGGACTATCACTTCAAACAACAGGAATTCTGCGGATGCTGGAAATTCAAGCAACACACATCAAAGTTGCTGGTGAACGCAGCAGGCCAGGCAGCATCTATAGGAAGAGGCGCAGTCGACGTTTCAGGCCGAGACCCTTCGTCAGGACTAACTGAAGGAAGAGTGAGTAAGGGATTTGAAAGCTGGAGGGGGAGGGGGAGATGCAAAATGATAGGAGAAGACAGGAGGGGGAGGGATGGAGCCGAGAGCTGGACAGGTGATAGGCAGAAGGGGATACGAGAGGATCATGGGACAGGAGGTCCGGGAAGAAAGACGGGGGGGGGGTGACCTAGAGGATGGGCAAGAGGTATATTCAGAGGGACAGAGGGAGAAAAAGGAGAGTGAGAGAAAGAATGTGTGCATAAAAAAGAGTAACAGATGGGGTACGAGGGGGAGGTGGGGCCTAGCGGAAGTTAGAGAAGTCAATGTTCATGCCATCAGGTTGGAGGCTACCCATACGGAATATAAGGTGTTGTTCCTCCAACCTGAGTGTGGCTTCATCTTTACAGTAGAGGAGGCCGTGGATAGACATGTCAGAATGGGAATGGGATGTGGAATTAAAATGTGTGGCCACTGGGAGATCCTGCTTTCTCTGGCGGACAGAGCGTAGATGTTCAGCAAAGCAAAGGACTATCACTTCATTTGGATTTGTTTGTAAGGTTATTCTCTCCCTCCATCCAATTATATAAACAACTGCAATGTGTTTTCCGAAGATTGAAGCCAAGTTCTTTTTAATTGCTACCGTTTATTAATAATTATAGATTGAACTGGACATGATCTCACTAGTGATAAAAATCTACCAACTTTCAGACAGAGCTTAATTTTGTTCCTTAATACATTATTCCCTTCTAATGAGGAAGGTTGCCTTATTAGGAAATGTTAGACATGCCATGGTTTATGAGGTGAAGTTTAGAAGACTGAGATCGGGCTTGAATGAAATAGAATCAGAATCAGGTTTAGTATCACTGGCATATGTTGGGAATTCGTTAACTTAGCAGCAGTAGTACAATGCAATACATAATAAATAGAGAATAAGTTAATTACCTTAAGTATATATGTATTTTAACTAGTTAAATTAAAAATTGTGCAAAACAGAAATAATAAAGAAGTGACGTAGCGTTTATGGGTTCAAAGTTCATTTAGAAATCAGATGACAGAGGGGAAGAAGCTGTCCCTGAATCACTGTGTGCGCTTTCAGGCTTCTGTACCTCCTTTCTGATGGTAACAATGAGAAAAGGGTCTCTCCTACCAAGGTGGGGGTTCTTAATAATGGATGCCGCCTTCCTGAGGCACCGGTCCTTAAAGATGTCTTGGATACTATGAAGGCAAGTGCCCATGAAGGAACTGACTAATTTTACAACTTTCTGTAGCTTCTTTTGATCCTGTGCAGTAAGTCCACTTCCCTCATACCAGACGGTGATGCAGCCTGTCAGAATGCTCTCCAAGGTACACCTGTAGATACTTTTGAGTGTTTTAGGTGACAAATCAAATCTCCTCAAACTCATACTGAAACATAGCCACTGTCTTGCCTTCTCTACAGCTGCATCATTCTGCTGGGCTCAGGTTAAATCCTCAGAGATAAAAACTTTGAGCAGTCTTCACAGGGTGGATGTAGAGAGGTTGCTTTGCTTTTTGGAAAAGTCTGGGACTGGGATGGCAGGCAAATTGAAGTGGATCCAAGTTAGTTTACAGGCAGGAACTGATGTTTCATTACCAGCTTCACCACAGTGGATCTAAGTACTACTGGACAATAGTCACTGAAGCAGGTTACCACATTCTTCTCAGGCACCAGAATAAATGAAACTTGCTTGAAGCAGGTGGGTACCTCAGACTACCGAATTGAGAGGATAAAGATATCATGAATGCTCCAGTCAGTTGATCAGCACAGGTTTTTGTTCTTGGCCAGGAACTCTGTCTGGGCTGGATACCTTCCATGGATTCATTTTCCTGAAGAATGCTCTTATGGTGGCCTCAGAGAGTGAAATCTCAGGATCATCGGAGGCTGTGGGTGTTCGTGAAGGTATCTCCGTGTTTTGATGGTCAAAGCAAACATAAAAGGCATTGAGCTCGTCTGGTAGTGAAGCCTTGTTGTCACCTATGTCACTTAGCTTCAATTTGTAGGAGCTGATAGCATTCAAGCCCTGCCACAGCTGTCGAGCATTTTTCAGTGATCCAAGTTTGGTCCAGAATTGCCGCTTCACACGTGAGATTGCTTTCCAGAGATTCTACCTGGACCTCTTATATTTAACTTGGTGGCCAGACCTGAATGCCACTTATCTGGCTCTCTGCAGACCATGGATCTCATGGTTCATCCAGAGCTTCTGGTTAGGAAAGACTGCATGATTTTGTGGCAACATACTTGTCTCCAACTGTGGTGTATTTGTTCAGAACTTCGGAAGTTTTGAATACGGCCCAGTCTACTGACTTGAGGCAATCCCATATCCGCTCAGGCTCCTACAACCATCTCTTTGCTGTCCTCATGTCTGCAGCCTTGCCCTTTAGCTTCTGCCTGTATGCAGGTAGGAAGAGAACAACTAAGTGAACAGATTTCCCGATATGCAGTCTAGGCTTGGAACAACAAGGATTCCTAATTGTAATGTAACAGTGTCAAGTGTGTTAGGACCCCCTGGTGCTGTAGATGATATATTAATGATAATTCGGCAGAGTCATCTTCAAGCAAGCCTGATTGAAGTCCCCGACAATGATTTGAAAGATGTCAGGGTAGACTGTTTCCAGTTGCCAATTGTGACATTCAATACACCGAATGCTTGTTCAATATATGTGTCTGGCAGCATGTAAACTGCAGTCAGGATCTTGGAGAACTCTCTTGGAAAGTAAAACAGTCAGCACTTAATCATCAGATGTTCCAGCTCAGGGGAACAAGAGTGCGACAAGAGTGCTGTGTCAGAGCACCACAAAGATTTGTATTCATATTCCCATCATACCTGAAATTGCAAACACTACCAGAAATCATAATTGGATTTACGAAGCAGCCCTTGTTAAACTCCCAGGACAAAATATGAGTGCAAAACAAAATTCTGAGAACGGTTTGCCTGGGTTCGCAGCTTAGACATCTAAAATACTCCCCAATTACTCATTCACTTTCTCACACATTTATATACAACACAATGGGCTATTACATGAGATCCTGATGAAGGGTCTCAGCCTGACCTGCTGAGTTCCTCCAGCATTTTGTGTGTTACTCTGGATTTCCAGCATCTGCAAAATCTCTTGGATTATTACATGTCTATGCAACAAAGGTAATACACTTTAATTTCTCCAGCATCTACTTTCCACTTGTTTGTTATCCCACCTATAACACTCAAGTCCTAATTCTGCTTGTTGTCGTAGCACAGAAAGATGAGCACAGAGTAGAAAATCTGATTACCACACCCATTTACTCATTGATCTGAATGTCTGAATGGAAAAACTATGGAACTGCTATATTAAAAATAGATTGTTAATGAAATGTGAAGCATCATACTATCAGAACTCAAAATTTTAGGAAGCTAGAGTCAATTAAGTGGAACAGCTTCACCCCATGAAAAAGAGGTTTGTGATTTAGATTACCAGTGAACAAGCAGGCATTGATAGGTTAACAAAAGGTAACTGGAGGCAATAGAGATTGATGGTATCAATGAAAATGCAAGTTGGTCAAATGGACTGCTGTAAAAGCCGAACCATTTTCCAACCTGATGGCATGAACATTGACTTCTCAAACTTCCACTAATGCCCAACCTCCCCCTTGTACCCCATCCCTTATTTATTTATATACACACATTCTTTCTCTCTCTTTCCTTTTTCTCCCTCTGTCCCTCTCACTATACCCCTTGCCCATCCTCTGGGTTTCTCCCCCACCCCTTTTCTTTCTCCTTGGGCCTCCTGTTCCATGATCCTCTCATATCCCTTTTGCCAATCACCTGTCCAGCTCTTGGCTCCATCCCTCCCCCTCCTGTCTTCTCCTATCATTTTGGATCTCCCCCTCCCCCTCCTACTTTCAAATCTCTTACTAGTTCTTCTTTCAGTTAGTCCTGACGAAGAGTCTCGGCCCGAAACGTCGACTGTACCTCTTCCCAGAGATGCTGCCTGGCCTGCTGCGTTCACCAGCAACTTTGATGTGGGTTGCTTCAATTTCCAGCATCTGCAGAATTCCTCGTGTTTCCATTTTCCACAAGAGGTTTTTTGCCGTTTGTTTACATTTCCAAAAGTTACATTCAAAATTGATGATCTTTTATTCTAATTTATTTTTTGCATTAAGTCACATTTTTTTAGTGGGATGAGTTGTTACATAGTTACTTCATTGTAATTGCACATACACAGTAAACTTATAGAAAGGAGGACTTGAACATTCTTTTAAACTTCTGGCAATCTAACAGTTTTGCTCACCTGATTTGGGGTTCAAGGAGTCACACTGTGAGTTGTACATTTGTATGAATTCTTGATGTCGTTTAATCAGTTGTGCTTTGCTGCCTTGAGTTGAAAGTCCATAGTCCTTCAACTTCTTTTTCAGATCCCGGTCAGAAAGCAAATTATAAACCAGCTTTGGCAACAGTTTCCTTCTGTTCATACAGCTTGAATGGAAAAATGAAAAAAAACATCTTATTAATATCACTTCCTAGAAAAAAAAATTTGTTTACTATTGTTTAACTGAACAGACAAAAAAAATCAAATCACAAATGGTACTATATTGGATGTGCAGTTAGAGGTATATGGAGAAATAAGAGAAACTGACTTTTCTCCAAAGAAGATTAAAAACAATTAGTTTTTAAATACAGATAGAAACAGTTTCCATTGACAGTATGATAAGTAAAAAGAGGGTACAGGTTTAAATGGCAAAGAAAAGACTAGCAGTAGCTTTAATAAGCTTAACAAGTTGCTATGCAATAGCCCAAAAATGCTGGAAGCAGATTCAATGGTATCTTTCACCAGGGAAATGGATAAATAAAGGATTTTCTTTAATTGTGGTTAAGTACTTACAGGAACGCCCTACTCACCAGCAGCATAGAAGTGGCATATAACAGTTAATGAAGATAGCTACCATCTCAGGAAGTATAATATAGATTGGTCTTGTTATCCACTTCTAAATTCTATAAAAATAAATGTATTCTATTGTCTTCTGAAACTTCTTTTGTAAACTTCCAGAATTCAAAAAATTTGACTTGCACCTTTGTACTGCACTATAAATTCTCATGAATGTTACATGACTATGAAGAGAAACTGTAGTGAGATTAGATTTTAATAACCGTAATTAGAGTGAGCACAAATATAATATGCCAAATTACAACCTCCCCAACCTTAGTCACCTTATTAGCTCTATTGTACCTACAATTCTGCATACTAAGACTGAAAACTTGATATTGTCAATGATTCATCAAATTTATTATCAACCTGGAAAGGGGGGGGGGGGCCTTCCACTGCAGCAGAAATGGAAGTTCTCCTAAAAAAGATCTGTTGCCAGACAGCAGGGAAAAAACTCTGCGTAAAATAAATAAAGGATGTTAAGAGACACCAAGATACAACAGCACCTGCATTATGTGTTAAATTAGCAGCTTGCTTTCAAATAAAGAATAAAGCACATAAGGAGTAAACAAAAAATTAAGATCTATAAGCAGAAGGATGTTTTTAGGAAAATGTGGCAATTGATCAGAAGTGATGTGAATTGTACTTATATGCTTAAATAAACTGGTCATTAATCAAGTAAATGGTACGGTCATTGCTCATTCTAAGTGCCTGTTTTATTTATTTATTGTTCCATATCTGACTTGGTCTGTAATTTCAGCAGTTTAACAATCCACAAATCACAAGTAACAATATTGCTATCCATTTCAATGATTTTCTATGTCTCTGGAAAAAGCACAGTTTAAGCAAGTTGTTTACTGTGAAAAGAAATGAAAGTTATTTTTCATACAGTTTCAAATAACTTGGGCATTTAGTATGAAAAGAATAAACTGATTATTTTAAATGAATGAGTATGTAAATATGGAATTATAACACCAAAGGGATTTCTAGTGAACCTGAACTGATTCAAATTGCGTGACTTGAATCAATATCAGTTTAGAGAGTGAAAATAGTGTACTTGTGCTTTTCCCTGGCAAATTTTCCAATCACTTTTTCTGATGCCAGGACCAGTCAAATCATTATCCAATTGCCTGAGATCATTAAATTCCCACAATATGCACAGAAGACCTTGTTTCCTCTGAGACACATTGATTTACTTCTCCATCATAACTAACACACCTAATCACTTCCCAAGCTGCCCACCAATACAGCTGCAGGAGATCCAGTTTATACCCCCATCCTTCCCAGCAGCCAGAGTCCCAAATAATTAACATCTAAATTATTGCCGCACATTTCTGGTTTTACAATATAGTATGCTATCTTAGTTTTTCATACTACATTTTCCAAAATAAAAGGGGAGACCAAACAGATTTACCAATCACTTTTTCAGGATAAGGGAGATACAACAGAATGAGGGTAAAGCTGGCTAATGTAGACTAGGAACACTGTATGGTGGAACGGTTGAGGAACAGTGACTTTCAAAGAGATTTTCACAATGTGCAAAAGTAGCATATTCCAGTTAAGCGTGGTGACAGCCAGCCTTGGATAACTAATGAAATAACAGAAAGCATCAAACTAAAAGCTCATGGATACAAAGCTACCAAGAATAATGGGAAACTGGAAGACTGGGAAAATTTTAAAAAGCAACAAAGAACCATTAAGCGAGCAATAAGGAAAGGGGGAAGACAGAATATGAAAGTAAACTAGCACAAAATATTAGGACAGATAGCAAAAGTTTTTATCATTATAAAAAGTGGAAAAGTGTGGCAAAAGTGAATGTAAGTCCCTTGGAACATGAGAAGGGGAAATTAATATTGGGTAATAGGGAAAAGACCGAAAACTTGGTATTGGTCTAATGCATCCAAAATTTTCTGGAATCTGGAGAGATCCCAACAAATTATAAGTCAGTGAATATCGCACTACCTTTTTAAAAAGGATATAGGCAAAAGGCAGGTAACTACAAGCCACACACATCAAAGTTGCTGGTGAACGCAGCAGGCCAGGCAGCATCTCTAGGAAGAGGTGCAGTCGACGTTTCAGGCCGAGACCCTTCGTCAGGATTAACTGAAGGAAGAGTGAGTAAGAGATTTGAAAGTTGGAGGGGAAGGGGGAGATCCAAAATGATAGGAGAAGACAGGAGGGGGAGGGATGGAGCCAAGAGCTGGACAGGTGATTGGCAAAAGGGATACGAGAGGATCATGGGACAGGAGGTCTGGGAAGAAAGACAAGGGGGGGGGGAACCCAGAGGATGGACAAGGGGTATATTCAGAGGGACAGAGGGAGAAAAAGGAGAGTGAGAGAAAGAATGTGTGTATAAAAATAAGTAACAGATTCTGACATGTCTATCCACGGCCTCCTCTACTGTAAAGATGAAGCCACACTCAGGTTGGAGGAACAACACCTTATATTCCGTCTGGGTAGCCTCCAACCTGATGGCATGAACATCGACTTCTCTAACTTCCGCTAATGCCCCACCTCCCCCTCGTATCCCATCTGTTACTTATTTTTATACACATATTCTTTCTCTCACTCTCCTTTTTCTCGCTCTGTCCCTATGAATATACCCCTTGCCCATCCTCTGGGCTCCCCCTCCCCCCCCCGTCTTTCTTCCCAGACCTCCTGTCCCATGATCCTCTCGTATCCCTTTTGCCAATCACCTGTCCAGCTCTTGGCTCCATCCCTCCCCCTCCTGTCTTCTCCTATCATTTTGGATCTCCCCCTCCCCCTCCAACTTTCAAATCTCTTACTCACTCTTCCTTCAGTTAGTCCTGACGAAGGGTCTCGGCCTGAAACGTCGACTGCACCTCTTCCTAGAGATGCTGCCTGGCCTGCTGCGTTCACCAGCAACTTTGATGTGTGTTGCTTGAATTTCCAGCATCTGCAGAATTCCTGTTGTTTGCGTTTTTAAGTAACTACAAGCCAGTTAGCTTAATATCTGCAGTTGGGAAAATGTTTGAGCTAACATTAAGGAAGAAATAGCATGGTTCCACCAGGCAGAGGCATCATAGATTCATGAACAATAGACCCTGTTTGACAAACTTATTGGAGCTCTTTGAGGATATAATGACCATAGTGGATAGAAGCAAAAAGGTCAAGTTGTATACAGTGGTTTCCGGTCAATTAGTCCATTGGTTAATCGGGGCAGCTACTTATTTGGGACAACTCTGAAAAAACAAAAACTAATCCTTAGTTTACTTGGGACACGATGCCACTTAATTGGGACAGGAGACTGCTGGCGAACTTTTTTGAACAAGGGTCAGTCGTGTGCATTTGTGTAGCCATTAGACACTACACCATGCTTAGAGCAAAGTTTTTAAATAGCGCCAGTTGTGTATGTTTGTGTTCAAAAACCAGTGATTTTAGTCACTCATAACTGGTAAGAAATGAACACTAAGACAATTCAGAACTGTGTTGGTCTCTGTGATTTCAAGCATTGAGGACTGGAGAGCCCAGAAACATCTGTAAGTGAAAATGAAACAATTTCATTACTTTAACAAGTTAGGAACTATGAAGAATTTGAAGATATCAACAATCACCTTGAATGTTAGAGTAAAAATGAAGATATGGAGGATGCAATTGCAGAAAGTTTTGTTTGACTGGACAATACAATTACCCATGTCAGGATGCTGTGTATTGACTACAGCTCAGCATTTAAAACAATTATTCCTACAGCTCTGATTGAAAAGCTCCAGAACCCGGACCTCTGTACCTCTCTTCCTAACCGGAAGACCACAATCCGTGCAGATCAGAAATAACATCTCCACCTTGTTGACAACCACACTGGCACACCTCAGGGATGTGTGCTTAGCCTACTGCTCTACTCTCTCCACACCCATGACTGTGTGGTTAGGCACAGCACAAATACCACCTTTAAATTTTTTACGATACAACTATTGTTAGCAGAATTTAACATGGTGACAAGAGGGCATACAGGAATGAGATATTTCAGCTAGTTGAGTGGTGTTGCTGCGATGAACTCACACTCATCG
The DNA here is from genome assembly GCF_963921235.1 of Mobula hypostoma. NCBI lineage: Eukaryota > Metazoa > Chordata > Chondrichthyes > Myliobatiformes > Myliobatidae > Mobula > Mobula hypostoma. The sequence goes on from NC_086111.1 coordinate 23,067,791, forward strand.
TCAGTAAGACCAAAGAACTGATTGTGGACTTCAGAAAGAGCAAGGCGAGGGAACACACTCCAGTCCTCAGAGGGATCAAAAGTGGAAAGAGTGAGCAACTTCAAGTTCCTGGATGTCAATATCTCTGAGGATCTATCCTGGACCCAACGTATCGACACAGCTATGAAGAAGGCTTGACAGTGGCTATACTTCATTAGGAGTTTGAGAAGATTTGGTATGTCATCAAAGACGCTCACAAATTTCTACAAATGTACCATGGAGAACATTTTAAGTGGCAGGAGAACTATCTGGTATGAGAGGGCTGCTGCACAGGATCGAAATAAACTGCAGAGTTGCAAACTTAGTCAGCTCCATCATGGACACTAGCCACCGTTGTATCCAGTACACATTCGAGGAGCAATGCCTCAAAAAGGTGGCATCCATCATTAAGGACCCCATCACCCAGGTCATGCCTTATCCTCATTGCTACCATCAGGAAAGAGGAAAGAAAGCAAACACCCAATGATTCAGGAACAGCTTCTTCCCCTCTTCCATCCAATTTCTGAACGGACATTGAACCCATGAATACTACCTCACTGCTTTCTTAATTCTATTTTTGCACTATTATTTAATTCAGCTATTCAATATCTATATACTTACTTACTGTAATTCACTTTTTTTCCTATTAGTATGTATTGCAATGTACTACTGCCACAAAGACAACAAATTTCTCAACATATACCACTGATATTAAATCTGAATCGGATGGCAGTCCATTATCTGTACAAGGTGCCCGCGCTGATTTTATTCATTTACCGTCTAATGAGACAGTACTCCAACATGCCCATACAAAAAGATCTTTAATGAGAACACTAAATGAGAGGAAACTTAAAATTTGCACTGAACTGCTGCAACAAAACAAAAAAAATCACAACATATAAACATCAATAATAAACTTGATTCTAATACAATTCCAGAGACACATTGAGCCACAGGAAGTCAACCTCCTAATGTGCATTATGGTCAACAATGCATTGTTTTCTGCATTGGAATGTCCTGGGCATTGAAAAAATTGCCTACAGCACAATAAATCTACTCCTATCTTTTGTTGCATATACGAAAACTAGCACAACATCTAGTACAGTGATTGATGATGCAACTGGAATCTATCTAAAGTTTAAAGGGCTTGATTATTCTCCAAACATTTAATTTTATGCAGCAGCTTCACCTGTCATGAGGAAAGGGAGAGTTGGTGAAGAAAGGACTGCTAATTGTAGTTCTGATGCAAAAGCTCATAAAGCCTTGTCACTATTAACTCTGAAAACTTTAGTCACTATATCCTTTTGGAGAACTGGAGAGAGGAAACGTGGCTGCCTAAATAGTCTTGAAGGGTTCGACCGATGATCTCTCAGGGTGCCAGAATATATCTGCCCTATTTCTGATTCCTTTTCTTCTAGTCATCTCATGCTCCAGATGCAGCCAATCTATTAGGAAGTGCGCATATCAAAGAGGTAATGTAATACGATAAAATTAGCTGTATCAGAGCAACACACACAAAATGCTGGAGGAACTCAGTAGCCCAGGCAGCATCTACAGAAAAAAGTACAGTACAAACAAGGCCCGAAACATCAACTATATTTTTTTTCCATAGAGGAAGGGTCTCGGCCTGAAACGTCAACTGTATTTTTTTCCATAGATGCTGCCTAGCCTGCTGAGTTCCTCCAGCAGTTGCTTGGATTTCCAGCATCTGCAGATTTTCTCTTTTTTAAAGCTGTATCAGAATCAGGTTTACTATCACCAGAATATGTTGTGAAATTTGTCTTTGCAGCAGCAGTACAATACAATACATAATAATGGAAAAAAACTGAATGACAGTAAGTAGATATATTAAATAGTATGCGAAAATAGAAAGAGAAAGTGTAGTGAGGTAGTGTTCATGGGTTCAATGTCCATTCAGAAATTGGATGGCAAAGGGGAAAAAGTTGTTTCTGAATCATTGAGTGTTTGCCTTCAGGCTTCTGTACCTCTTTCCTGATAGTAGCAATGAAAACAAGGCCTGATATGGGTGATGGGGGTCTTTAATGATGGATGCCATCTTTTTGAGGCATCGCTCCCTGAAGATGTCCTGGATACTACAAAGGTTCATGATGTAGCTGACGAACTTTACAACTCTTTTCAGCTTATTTCGATCTGCTGTAGTAGCCACACCCCCCCCCCATACCAGACAGTGATGCAGCCACTTAGAATGCAATCCACAGTACAACTGTAGAAATTTTCGAGTGTCTTTGGTGACGTACCAAATCTCCTCAAACTCCTAATAAAATATAACCACCATCATGCCTTCTTTGTAGCTGCATTCATATTTTGGGTCCAGGGTAGATCCTCAGAGATACTGACACCCAGAAACTTTAAATTGCTCACTCTTTCCACTTCTGATCCCTCTATGAAGACTGGTGTGTGTTGCCATATCTTACGCTTTCTAAAGTCCACAATCAGCTCTTTAGTCTTATTGAGCGCAAGGTCATTGCTGCAACACCACTCAACCAGCTGAGGTATCTCGCTCGTTTACTTTCTCATCACCATCTAAAATTTTGCCAAGAACAGTTCATTCATCTGCAATTTTATAGATGGCATTTGAACTGTGCCTAGCCACACAATCATGGGTGTAGAGAGTCACATTTGTCACATGCACATTGAAACATGCAGTGAAGTGCGTTGATTGTGTCAAATCAAATCAATGAGAATTGTCCTGGGCAGCCTGCAAGTGTCACCAAGCTTTTGGCGTCAACGTAGCACACCCATAACTTACTAACCTTAACTGTACATATTTAGAATGTGGGAGGAAACCCAGAGCACCTAGAGGAAGCCCACATGGTCACAGGAAAAACATACAAAATCCTTACAAACAGCAGCAGGAATCAACCTTGATCTTACAGCTGACGCTGTAAAGTGACTGCACTAACTGCTGCACTACCGTGTCCCACCATACAAAATCATGTTAATGTACAGTGTTCTTGAGCATAAAGCCAGCCTCTCTAAACTTAGGCTATGTTGATTTTTAAATAGCACACCTGCAGTGCAGCACTTTTAATCTTTCCAACGATGTAAAACGTGATCTATTTTCAACTTCTGATCAATCATTACAGCTGAAAAATTCTAACCATCACACTTAAAAATTTTGGCCTGAAAGCTGCACATTTACAGGATGATCAAATTTTTGCTACTTAATCACAAATCATATAAATTCAACAGAATAGTGCTCAAAATCACAAAACTGCACAACTTATTTTCTAAGCATGTATACTGTTGCCAGCTGATAATATAGCAAACATTTAAAGAGGTTTTACCCTTTTATTTTAATCATTCCCACAAGGTTACTGTAGCTGAAGTGACAGCTTTAATTGATTGCTGATTGCTGCACTGTCAATACAAGATCAAATATAGTTAATGTTGAATCTCACTGCTATCCCGAGCTAATAAATATTTATGATATACTTTTTCCTCCAGAAAAATTAGAAAATTATGCCTTATACACATTGGACTGTTTGTGACAGAGTTCAAATTTCTATTAAAAAGCACTTGCTTATGTAAAATCTTACAATAAGCAGCATTATCATAACAGCAGAATGACTAATTCCTTATTTTCATTTTCCTTCCATGAAATAATATTCATTTATGTATATAAAGAAAGCTAAATAAAAGAAAGTGTGAAATAATTTTTGTTTATTATGAAATATTTGAAAAGAGAAACAATTTCATGCATGTTTTAACACAATATAATCATTTCTTGTAAAATCACACCCATTGCAAAAACTGGAATAGACACTTCTGGACACAATTCACCTTAGTGTGGTTGATATTAATTTGTATATCTTTACAAATTAAAAATTCAAATTTATTATCAAAGTATGTATGCCATATACAACCTTGAGATTAACTTCTTGCAGGCACTCAAAACATTCAAACACTATAACATCCATGAAAAAAATCACACAAAGACCAACAAACATCCATTGTGCAAACAGGACAAATAGTGCAAATAGTTTAAAAAAAAAGTAGACAATTAATTAGAACATGAACTGCAGAGTCCCCAAAAGTGAACCCACAGCTGCAAAGCCAGTTCAGCACTGAGATGAGTAAAGCTGGTCCAGGAGTCTGATGGCTGCAGGGCAACGACTGCTGCTGAACCTTGGGGGAGGGACCCAAGACTCCTGTACCTCCTGGCTGATGGTAGTAGCGAAAAAAGAAAAGCCCACATGCAATTCTCAAATCTGTAAGAAAGCTATATTCTACCAGGTGTATTCCAGAGTGTCAGACCTTTGCTGAAACTGAATTGCTAACATGTGATAATTATAACTTGAGGCTCTTTAATCATCTGGCCTTGAGGCATCTTCTAGCCATGTCCTAACTGTGATCAAACCTCTCTGAATAATACTTCCAAAACGAGAGAAAAATCACCAAGAGTCAGCTTGGAGAGAATAACGGATTAAGAATGGTGCAGAATGCAGCTCATAGAGTTACAACTTTGATCTGAGAAAATAAAAGACAACTGCAAGGTCTACTAGACAATCCGGTAATGTTCAGAATACTGATATTAGAACCAAGGCAGACAGTGAATTGAAAGTGACAAGTTTATTGGATTTACCATTGTTTTAACCAAATGCTTCTGTTTAGAAGCCTGCAGACCCAACATGTCTCTAAGACAGCATGTGAAATAAATTACAAAGCACATGATACAAGAAGCTCCTCCACAATTCATCGACCAAAACAACCTGAAAGGGGTAAGTGATGTATTTATGATGTAGTTTTACCAAGGACACCATCAATTTTAATGTCACAAAAAAGTTAAAACTTTGCAATAACTTCTCACCCAAAGTGAAGCAGACCACTACCATGCAAGCGTAAATGCTGGAAACACTCCGCAGGTCAAGCAACATTTATAGAGAAAAGAAATTAATGTTTCAGGTTAGAAAACGTTCTTCAGAACTGATGCTACCTGAAACTTTAACTGTTTCTCCTAAAGCTATCAGTTATTCTTAAACTGTTTGAGTTTATGCTTTCAGCTATTACCTAAGATGGCGTAAATGATATACAGCGATGTTTTACAGGTAGCTCACAAAACCACTAGATTTACTTCTTTTGTACTATGATCACTGCAATCCACAGCCTGTAATTTCCCTTCAAGAAATATACTTTTGAACCGTCTAAACAAACTAGCAACAGTCTCCTGAAGGATTCGATGAACTTGACTCTCAGGAATGCAGGTACGGCACCTTGAAGCAGACGGTATTCAACCATTGTCGTCAGAAAAGATGGTCAAGGCAGACTTCAAGCCAGATTAAAGAGTCAAGGCCTGAGAGTGGAAAACTAACCAGTGTTCAGCCCTACTACTTCGTGCCAGCCAAGATCCCCCACCTGAGTCTGTCCCGACTGCCTGCATTTGACCAATCTCCCTCACTTCTTGCTACTACCATCAGATGGGAACTGCAGGGGTCTTGGGTCCCATTCCACGCCACCTAGTTCTAGAGCAGTTGTTGTCCTACAGCCATCAGGAATGGCTTCACACACCTCAGCGTTGAACTTGTTCCATAGCCTGTAGACTCACTTTCAGGATGCTGCAACTCATATTGAGCTTTCTGAAAACAGGATGTCTCATCAGGAGTGAGTTTTATTTGAGCCAATAAAAATAAGTGAGATGTAAGTGCAGCAGCCATTATTAGAGTGAGCAGCCTTTGGCTCCACAGGCTTCAGCACTTACAGGTGGAGGCAAAGGATGCCGAGTAATTCGTTTTAGATTGTGGAACTTGGGCTTTAGAGGTTGGACCTAGAGATACAGCAAGGGCAGCCAGAAGAGGCTGAATAAGTGACCCAGGTGGTGCGAAACTCGAAGGTTTCAGAGAGAAAGTACAGGCAAGCGTTTTTTTTGTCTGTAAATCCTTGGCCCTTAGTTCAGTGTCGGCAGGATGGTTGCAGCAATGGAATGTTCACTGTGTGAGGTATGACATTTCAGGGTACCCAACAGTCTCCCTGATGACCATCTGTGCAGGAAAAACACCCAAGTTCTGTTCCTAACTGACAAGGTCAAGTAAGCGGAGCTGGAGCTGATGTACTCAGGACCATCCAGGAAGATGAAACTTTTATTGAGGTGGTCACACCCAGAGACAGACTTCAGACAGTAGCTAGATGATCACCAGGAGAAGAATGGAAATAAGCAGTTAATGCAGAGTTCCCTATGGCCATTCCTCTCAGCAACAAGTATACCTCTTGGATACTGCTGGTGATGATGAGCTATCAGGGCACAGTAGTAGCAGCAGCAGCCAGCAGTGGCACAGTAGCTGACTCTGAGGATCAGCACAGAAGGATAAAAATCAGGCAGAGGGATAGTGATAGGAGACTCATAGTTAGGGGTACAGACAGAAGATTCTGTGACTGTGAAAGAGAAATCAGGATGATGTGTTGCTTCCCAGGTTCCAGGGTCCAGGAGGTCTCAGAGCAGCTGCAGAATATTCTCAAGGGGGAGGGTGAGCAGCCAGAGGTCATGGTACATATTGGTACCAATGAAATAGGTAGAAAGAGGAAAGAGATCCTGTGCAGCGAGTGTAGGGAGTTAGGAAAGAGGCTGAAGCGCAAGACCTTCAAGGTAGTAATCTCTGGATTACTCCCAGTGCCATGTGTTAGTCCGGGCAGGAATAGAATGATAGTACAGATGAAAGAGTGGCTGAAGAACAGGTACAGGGGGCAGGGATTCAGGTTGTTGGATCAGTGGAACCTCTTCTGCAGCAGGGGTGATCTGTGCAGGAGGGATGGGTGGCACTTAAACTGGAAGGGAACCAAGATCTTGGTTTGGAGATTCACTGGTGCTACTCAGGAGGGTTTAAACTAGTTTGTCACGAAGATGGGAACCAGAGACCAGAGTACCAGGTCAGAAACTGGAGGGATGGAGAGGAAGGTAGAATTTAGGTAAACAGACAGGAGCAAAGTAATAGATACAATGGGTCAGACCCTTTTAATAGTGTGTATTTTAATAGCAGGAATATTATAAAGGTGATGAACTTAGGATATGGATCAGTACATGGAACTATGATGTTGTGGCCATTACAGAGACTTGGTTGAGAGAGGGTCAGGAATCGGCACTTAATTTTTCAGGGGTTCAATGTTTTAGAAAAGTTAGAGAGGGAGATAAAAGATGGGGGTGGAACTGCACTACTAAGCAGGAACAATAACACGGCTACACTCAGCAGGAACATAATGGAGGGCTTGTCCACTGAGTTCTACATGGGTAAAACTTAAGTATAGAAAGAGTGCAATCATTCTTATGGGATTGTATTACAAACTCCCAATTGTCACTGGGACATTGAGGTACAAATATGCAGTCAGATTAAGGAAAGGTGTAAACTCAATAGGGTTGTTGTCTTCAGGGATTTCAACTTCACTAAAATAAATTGGAATCTTCTTCGTGAAAGAGGTTTGGATGATGCAGAAATTGTAAAGTTCATCCAGCAGGGTTTCTTAAATCATCTGATTTAAGATAGTCCAACAAGAGGAGGAGCTATACTGGACCTAGTGTTAGGTAATGAGCCTGGTCAGGTAACCTACCTTTCAGTAGGTGAGCAGTTAGAGAACACTGACCACAGCTTAAGTTTTAAGGTAGCTATAGATAAGGATAAGTATGGTCCTAGTGGGAGAGTATTAAATTGGAGCAGGGTAAATTATGAGAGCATAAGGCAGGAACTAGGGAGAGTAAATTGAGAACAGCTATTTTTGGGCAAGTCCACATCTGACACGTGGAGGATGTTTAAAGACGAACTGCAAAGTCTATGGGACATATGTTCCCGTCAGAAGGAAGGACAAGCATAGCAAGGTAAGAGAACCTTGGATGTCAAGATATATGATGAATTTAGTCAAGAAGGAAAAGGGGAAGTATACAAATCGTAGAAAGCTAGAATCAAACACAGCCCTTGAGGATTATAAAGAGGCCAGAAAATAACCCAAGAATGGAATTAGCAAATCCAAGAGAGGTCATGTAAAGTCCTTGGCAAATTGGATTAAAAAGAATCCGAATGCACTCTACACATACATCAGGAGCAAGAGGATAACTAAGGAGAGGGTGAGACCACTCAAGGATAAAGGGGGAAACATTTGCTTGAATGCTAAGGATGTGGTGAGGTCCTTAATGAGTACTTTACATCAGTATTTACAAAGGAGAAAAACATGGAGGATAGGGAGAGCAGTGCCTAGAGTATTAATATGCTAGGGCATTTCAAAGTAAAGGAAAAGGTAATGCTGGGTCTCTTCAAGAATATTAAGGTGGATAAGTCCCCAGGAACTGTCGGGATGTATCTAATTAATTGATAGAAGCAAGTGAAGAGACTGCTTGGACCTTGACCAATATCTTTGTGTCCTCTCTAGCTATAGGCAAGGTCCTGAAGGACTGGTAAGTACCTAATATTGTTCCGTTATTCAAGAAGGAAACAAAGGATAATTCAGGAGACTGTACACTGGTGTATCTCACCAGTGGTAGCAAAGTTATTGAAGAGAATTCTTAGCAAAAGAATCTATGATGTCTGGAAAACCCCATGGCCTAATTAGAGAGAGATGGTTTAAGGCTAATTGTGTCTGTCTTACTAACTTAACTGAACTTTTTTGATAAGGTGACGAGAGTGATTGATGAAGGTAGAGCTATGTTCTCTGCATGGATTTTAGTAAAGCATTGATAGAGTGGTTAAGAAGGCATACGACATGCTTGCCTTTATTAGTCGAGGCATTAAGTTCAAAATTCAAGAAGGTATGTTGCAGATTTAAACCTCTACTTAGACCACATCTGGAGTATTGCATACAATTCTGGTTGCCCCATTACAGGATGGATGTCAAGACTTTGGAGAGGGTGCAGAAGAGGTTTATCAGGATTGTACCTGGATTAGAAAGCATGTGCTAGAATGAGAGGTTGGACACATTTGGATTGTATTCGCTGGAGCAGCAGAGCCTGAAGGAAAATCTGTTAGAAGTTATGTGAGGCATAGATAGAGCAACCAGACAGTACAGTGGATTCCAGTAAATTGGGACACATCAGGACCTGTACATTTTGGCCTAATTATGCAGCTGCCCCCAATTAGCTGAAGTTCCATGGAATTTGTTAAAGGTATATATACAAAAAAGGACAATCATTTAATTGAGTAACAAAATACAGAATAAGGTAAAACACTACTAATACAGTACTATAAAATTGTATTAGTTCCTAAAAGTTATAGACAGTGTACGCTGCATGTTCTTTTGATTGACTGTAAATCAGTGCAGACACCAAGTGGAGATAATGAACTGCTTTTGACAATTAAATCTTGCCAAATCTTCATTTCCATTGTAACAATCAAGATAATTGTCAAGTGTGACGCCAAACCAAGTTATCAGACGATTGATGTTAATGAAAGAGATAAGAGAGACAATGGAGAAACGTTCAAAATGTTAATGAGAGAGGTGAGAGAGATTAACGGAAAAGAAACACAATTCAGAATATTGACAGACCGGTTGCTTTGAACCTGAACCGTTTGAAGTTTGATGGACAGGTAATACCCCAGCAGGGGGATAAAAAGAACAGGTTCACTAAGGCACAGGACACACCACGAGATCACGAGATAACAAGACCCTGGAAGAGCGGTGTGTCCCCACAAGTTGGTTAAAGTTTGGAGGTCCGGTTCGCAGGAACCGACCATAGACTCACAGGGTGTAAAGGTACGATCGGTGGGAACCTGGTGTGCGTGTCCGCCCTTGCCTGGGTGCCGGGTTCACCGTGGAAGAACGGTCGTATCCGGAACGGAGGGGTCACAGTCGGTGACCACAGCGGGATAGAAGACGTAAAAGGGTCCGCCCAAAAACCAACTGCGAAAGCATCAAAGGTCTGCCTGAATCAAATTGCACCCCACCCCAACGGCACAACAGCGATTACTGCGAACTGTACTAAGCTAAACTGAACCCTGCGTCACTTAAGACTGATCATTTTACCCCTAGACTGCGATAGAGCTTGGTTTGATTCCTATTACCCTAGTTCTGTGTACATGTGTGTATTATCATTGCTAATCTGTTGCATTTATATCCTTACGATTAGAGTACTATGTTACTTATTTCTTTAATAAAACTTTATTAGTTCCTAGTAATCCAGACTCCAACGAGTGGTCCATTTCTGCTGGTTTGGCAACCCAGTTACGGGGTACGTAACATAAGGCCTTCAAATTCTCTGCAGTTCCTAAGTTGTTGAAACTGAAATTATTTCATTTTCACTCCCAGTTGCTTCTGACATCTCCAAGCCTGAATGCTTGAAACTGCAGTGAGCAACACAATTCTGAATAGTCTTACTACTTATTTCTCGCCAACTATCAGTGAAAAAAATCAAGCAACTGATGCTATAAACAAAGCAAATCCCAGGTATTTTCTCAATTAGTTTTTGTTCTTTAAGAATTGCCCAAGTAGCTGCCTGATTAATCAAAGGCCTAATTAATTGGAATCCACTGCACCTTTTTCCCAGCAATGAAACATCTAAGATAAGAGGGTATACATTTAAGGTGAGAGAGGGCACTTTCAAAGATGTGAGGGGCAAGTTGGTGATTGACAGGAGGCGAGGAGTGCAAATAGAAGCAGCCTTTTCTGGCTGGCTGCCGGGGACTAGTGTTGTTGCGCAGGAGTTGATGTGGGGAGTGTTTCCTTTTACGTTACATGTCCATGCAACCACAGCTCACTCGCAGCACGCGTGAGACCCTGATCTTCTTGGTCGGTCCATCGGCCCCGCCGAACCTGCAGCTCCTCCAACCGCCGGATGTTATGCTCGACAGGGTGACAATGTCGCGTGTGCTGGGCCAGGCCGGCCTTAGAGAGGAAAGATCGGAACAGATCCCGCAAGAGAACTGACCACCAACCGCCCCCGTGGCGAAATTGATGGTTTTGATGCCAATTTTGCAGATGATACAAAGATAGGTGGAGGGGCAGAGAGTGTTGAGGAAGCAGAAACTCTACAGAAGGATTAGACAGATTAGGAGAATGGACAAAGAAGTGGTAATGGAATACAGTGTTGGGAAATGTATGGTCATGCACTTTGATAGAAGAAATAAAAGCAGAGACTATTACTAAATAGACAGAAAATTCAAAAATCCAAGGTGCAAAGGGACTTGGGAGACCTTGTGCAGGATTCCCTAAAGGATAACTTGCAGGTTGAGTTACTGACGAGGAAGGCAAATGCAACGTTACCATTCATTTCGAGAGGACTAGAAGATAAAAGCAAGGATGTAATCCTGATGCTTTGTAAGACAATGGTCAGACTGCAGTTAAGAGTATTGAGAGTAGTTTTGGACCCCTTGTGTAAGAAAAGATAGAAACATAGAAACATAGAAAATAGGTGCAGGAGTAGGCCATTCGGCCCTTCGAGCCTGCACCGCCATTTATTATGATCATGGCTGATCATCCAACTCAGAACCCCGCCCCAGCCTTCCCTCCATACCCCCTGATCCCTGTAGCCACAAGGGCCATATCTAACTCCCTCTTAAATATAGCCAATGAACTGGCCTCAACTGTTTCCTGTGGCAGAGAATTCCACAGATTCACCACTCTCTGTGTGAAGACGTTTTTCCTAATCTCAGTCCTAAAAGGCTTCCCCTTTATCCTCAAACTGTGACCCCTTGTTCTGGACTTCCCCAACATCGGGAACAATCTTCCTGCATCTAGCCTGTCCAATCCCTTTAGGATTTTATACGTTTCAATCAGATCCCCCCTCAATCTTCTAAATTCCAACGAGTACAAGCCCAGTTCATCCAGTCTTTCTTCATGTGAAAGTCCTGCCATCCCAGGAATCAATCTGGTGAACCTTCTTTGTACTCCCTCTATGGCAAGGATGTCTTTCCTCAGATTAGGGGACCAAAACTGCACACAATACTCCAGGTGTGGTCTCACCAAGGCCTTGTACAACTGCAGTAGTACCTCCCTGCTCCTGTACTCGAATCCTCTCGCTATAAATGCCAGCATACCATTCGCCTTTTTCACCGCCTGCTGTACCTGCATGCCCACTTTCAATGACTGGTGTATAATGACACCCAGGTCTCGTTGCACCTCCCCTTTTCCTAATCGGCCACCATTCAGATAATAATCTGTTTTCCTATTTTTGCCACCAAAGTGGATAACTTCACATTTATCCACATTAAATTGCATCTGCCATGAATTTGCCCACTCACCCAACCTATCCAAGTCACTCTGCATCCTCTTAGCATCCTCCTCACAGCTAACACTGCCACCCAGCTTCGTGTCATCCGCAAACTTGGAGATGCTGCATTTAATTCCCTCATCCAAGTCATTAATATATATTGTAAACAACTGGGGTCCCAGCACTGAGCCTTGCGGTACCCCACGATTCACTGCCTGCCATTCTGAAAAGGTCCCGTTTATTCCCACTCTTTGCTTCCTGTCTGCTAACCAATTCTCCATCCACATCAATACCTTACCCCCAATACCATGTGCTTTTAAGTTTGCACACTAATCTCCTGTGTGGGACCTTGTCAAAAGCCTTTTGAAAATCCAAATATACCACATCCACTGATTCTCCCCTATCCACTCTACTAGTTAAATCCTCAAAAAGTTCTATGAGATTCGTCAGACATGATTTTCCTTTCACAAATCCATGCTGACTTTGTCTGATGATTTCACCGCTTTCCAAATGTGCTGTTATCACATCCTTGATAACTGACTCCAGCAGTTTCCCCACCACCGACGTTAGGCTAACCGGTCTATAATTCCCCGGTTTCTCTCTCCCTCCTTTTTTAAAAAGTGGGGTTACATTAGCCACCCTCCAATCCTCAGGAACTAGTCCAGAATCTAAAGAGTTTTGAAAAATTATCACTAATGCATCCACTATTTCTTGGGCTACTTCCTTAAGCACTCTAGGATGCAGACCATCTGGCCCTGGGGATTTATCTGCCTTCAATCCCTTCAATTTACCTAACACCACTTCCCTGTATTTCGCTCAGTTCCTCCATCTCACTGGACCCTCTGTCCCCTACTATTTCTGGAAGATTATTTATGTCCTCCTTAGTGAAGACAGAATCAAAGTAATTATTCAATTGGTCTGCCACGTCCTTGCTCCCCATAATCAATTCACCTGTTTCTGTCTGTAGGGGACCTACATTTGTCTTTACCAGTCTTTTCCTTTTTACATATCTATAAAAGCTTTTACAGTCAGATGTGCAGACATTGGAGAGGGTTCAGAGGAGGTTCATGAGAATGATTCCAGGAATGAAACAGTTATTTCTGAGAAGCATTTGATGGCTCTGGGCTTGTACTCCCTGGAATTTAGAAGAATGGGGGGGGGGGGTCTCATTGAAACTTATCAAATGTTGAAAGGCTAGATAGAGTGGATGTGGAGGGGATGTTTCCTATAATGGGGGAGTCTAGCACCAGAGAGAACAGCCTCAGAATAGAGGGCCGTCCATTTAGAATGGAAATGAGGAGGAATTTCTTTAGCCGAGAGTGGTGAATCTATGGAACTGATTACCACAGGTGGCTATGGAGGCCAGAATATTGGGTATGATTAAGGTAGAGATTGGTAAGTTCTTGATTAGTCAGTGCGTGAAAGGTTACAGGGAGGAGGCAGAAGAATAACATTGATAGGAAAAATGGATTGGCCATGATTAAATGGTGGAGCAGACCCAAGGGGCTGAATGGCCTAATTCTGCTCCTTTCTCTTATGGCCTGTGGTCTTTAAAAGTTCCCACTGAATCTAGAACCTACAACATCCTTTCAGACAATATAAAAGTGTTAAAAATAAAATCGAAGAGTGCAATCATGTTCAGCCAGATATCCATTATCACCCAGTCGGTTCTGAATTATTTGCTGAGTGATGAAATATGTCAAATATAGTGCTATAGTGGAGCACTTACTCATTCAAATCCTGCTCATCCACATATAGTGTGAACTTCACCACAACCTTGGGCCAAAGGTGAAATAAAGACCTGAATTCTAGGAGGATGGTAAAAATGACTGGCTTTGATGTCAAGGCAACAGTTGACCAACTATGGGATGAAGGAATCCTGGTAATAAAATTTTCTGTTACTGTTTTCATGCTTACATTTTGAAAATAAATTGGAATGGAAATATTGACTCTTCGTCTGCAGGCCAGGATATAAATCTTGTAAATGGGAAGAAAGCTCAGTCACTGAGGTAGATCTCTGAGTGACTGCTGAGACCTCCAACGTGCTAATTGCCTTCCACTGGACCATTCAGCACAATCCTGGATCCAGTTGTTCATTGGAAGGCCAGTCCCTGCAAATCAGAGAGGTTCATCAGCACATAGGGCTTCTCTGAACCCTGCCTGCAGGATCACCTGCTGTCAAAACTGTTACTGGTTTAGGCTGATTTACATGCTCTCTGTCTAGATGCTAAAATTAATCCATAATTTTAAAGCAAAGTAAGTGCAGTTCTAAAACTAATCAGAAACTCAGCTGCAGCTCCCACTCCTGAATGAGAATCTGTGACCATGACAAAACATTAATGGGTAGCTGTTGCCATCTTCAGGATTAATTGTGAAACATCTATTAATCACTTCATTCTGGTCAACATGGCATTTCCTTCAAGATACCATACCTCAGCACAAGTGAGTGCCTTTAAGAATGTTAAAATGTTATTAAAAAACTGCAGCAATTTATGAGATCAATGAATGGTAAAACAGGATACACAGCACAGCACAAAGGACATATTTTTGATTGGGAAAACGAGATAATAAACAGACTAACCAAACAAAGTGAAGGAATGACATTAATAAACAGAGCAACTAGCTTTGGATGTACGAAGATGGATTGCTCTAATCCAGGCATTTAACTCTAATTCACAATTTCATTTACTCCTCTTGTATATACCCATCTTAAATGCATATAATCTTTACTCCCAATGAGCTACATCTCCCCCTTATTCATGCTTAAATTATCCAGCCTTCTGAATGTAAGTATTCACCAGAGTAACTTACAGTTTTGTGAAACAGAGATGTTCAAATTAACTTTTTTTTTAAATGGCAATAGCAAAATCATCAATCCACATGCATATTAGAAAATTAGCACTTTATAACTGAGGATTAGCAAACATTCTCAAAGGGATCCAGTAGGGTAACTATCAGCGAAACAGAAAAAAATGACTGCGAGCATTGGTTCAAACTTTCAAGTTTATCAGAAGAGTTTCTAAAAGCAAATTAGATTAAGTTCCATAATCCGCATGTTGGAACTGACAGTTATTCTTCTATTCATAAGGCATGGAGTATAAGTTTAAGGTTGTTTTTGCTGCACTGCAGCAAGCTTTTTGGTTAAATGGTTAAAAAAGTTAAAAAGCTGATGGTTAAATGGGTCATAATAGGCAGGCCAGCCTGTCCCTGCACGTGGGTATCCTCTTAGAGTCTTCTGATCCAGCAATTTCAGAATGGATAAAATTCCATCAGACAACATGCTAGAAGCAGCCAATGAAGCACTACTCATAATTGCAACCTCCAACGAAACTGAGACCAATAACATAATA
This sequence comes from Mobula hypostoma, assembly GCF_963921235.1. Taxonomy (NCBI): domain Eukaryota; kingdom Metazoa; phylum Chordata; class Chondrichthyes; order Myliobatiformes; family Myliobatidae; genus Mobula; species Mobula hypostoma. Next base: position 23,083,298 of record NC_086111.1, read on the forward strand.
AATGCATCAGCAGCAGCAGCCCAAGAAATGCTGGGCTACAAAATTAAATACAATGGAGAGTACTGTCATAACCCCTCTGGAGACAACGAATGGAAGCCAAGATGATAACAAGGGCAGAGGTCAGCAAACTAAATGAGCTGCAGAAAGGTGTGAAGATCAAAGACTCATCTCAGCTATCAAGGAAGTACAGAGGTAGGTCTACAGCCGAAGTGCTGGAAACTGCCAAGTAACAGTTACCAGCTCTGGTTACTAGACTACAGAGGTACCCTAAGGATGTAGAGGCTAAGCAAATATATGCACCCTTCTCCAAGAACCAGGAAAAGTATTTGTATAGTTCCAGGGTAACAACATGCCAGTACCTGAACCAACCTAAACAGCAATCAAGAAGTATTGGAAGAGTATATGTGTATATATCACATAACACTAGTGCCCAATGGCTGAAAGACCTACAGCAAGCTTCTGCAACCTCCGGGAGGAAGAACCAGTCACTATCAGAGCAGTAGATGTCTAGCAATGGGTAGCAAATATATAAATGGATGCCACGATGAGGACACAAGGAAGGCCGCAAAATCTCAGTACCTCCAAAGGGTGAGACAGGTCCTAAAAAGCTAGCTGAATGGGAAGAACAAGATCAGAGTCATTAACGCATTCACCCTATCAGGCATCTGATACCCAGCCGCAATAGTGTGCTGGCCAAGGAATGAGCTGGAAGCCACTGATATCAACACCCAGAAACTACTAACAATACATGGAAGATTCCACCCAAAGTCCAATGTTGAGCGACTATATACCCACCGGAATAAAGGAGGATGAGGACTTGGAAGTGTCAAGGCCACAGTCCTGGAAGAAATGCACAACGCCTATGAGTATGTCAGGAAGATGGCCCCTAAGGACTACCTCAAACCTCGGACAGCAGGCAGGGAACATGGGAATGGAAGTAGGTGAAGCAGAGCCAGAGGACCAGAGGCCATGGCAGGATAAGCCACTGTACAGGATGTATCATCGCCAGATATCAGAGGAGACTGGCATAAAGTCCTACCAATGGGTGGAAATGGCAGGGTTGAGGGACAACACAGAGGCACTGCTCATGGCTGCACAAGAACAGGCGGTGAGCACTAGAGCAACAGAAGCAAGGTTCTATCACACCAGACAAGACCCATGATGCAGACTGTGCAAGAAATTCACTGAAACATCTAGCAGACAGTAGCAGAGCGCAAGACACAGACAGGGACAGCATTCACTGAACAACACAACCAAGTTGCAGGAATTGTGTACAGGAACATCTGCGCTGAGTATGGATTGGACAAATCAGAAACACCTGAGAAGGTAGTGGAGAATAACAGAGCTAAGATCCTGTGGGATTTCCAAATACAGACTGAATCAAAAGTACTGGCTAACCAACCAGACATAGTAATTTTGGACAAGGGTCAGAAGAAAGTAATAGTAATAGATTTGGTAATCCTGAATGACAGTAACATCAGGAAGAAAGAATATGAGAAGCTGGAGAAATGCCAGGGCTTGAAAGAACAGATAGAAAGGATGTGGAAGGTTAAAACCAGAGTAATCCTGGAGGTACTAACCCACTAATTCACAGCTTTTTTTCCTCTGGTTTTATGTATTTCATTGTACTGCTGCCTCAAAGTCAACAAATTTCATGACACATGTCAGTGAATTCCAACTAACCAAATACTTGGCTCCAAGTGTGATGGCCTTGGGCAGAGTAACTGATAAACGCAGAGTTCTTGAATTTACAGAATATCATTGCCCAACATCTGCCATTAAGATTATAATCCAATTATATTTGCAGATGACCGAATGAAGAGGCGAGAACAGCGCACAAGTATATTATTCACAATTCCTGAATTATGCACTAAAGTATAAATTATTACTGCTGATGAATGTTTAAGAAAATAATCCTACTTCCAATATTAACACCCAAAGTAATGAGCCGAAAATCAAAGATTCCACATAAACAATGCTAAATTATAAACAACGAGCTATTCCAAATTCTTTGTCCTTGTGCTATATCTTAACGAATATTTGCTGATCCAACATGAAAGAATCACTCTTTTAATGTGCTTGAAGGACTGCTAATAAGAAAGCACCTGAATAAGACAAGATAACATTTTGCAGAACAGTAATATATGAGCCAATCTGAATGTAGTACCTTCGAAGACTTTCCTTTTTATCTTCTCGTATTAGGCAGCCATCGAGATGCCTGTTAATGTTCTTTTCAGGGATAGCAACTGCACAAACAGGACAATCCACTACATGAAAAAAGAAGAGAAAATGGAGGTTATACAGCATAGTGTAGCATGTGCCATTGTCCTAGAAATGCTGTTTCAAGCTTCCTGTTCACAGATGGAGGTTGACTATCAACCATATCCACATCATATATTCTCTGTCATGCCCTATGTGGCTAATACAGAAACAAAAGTAAAATTCAATGTTGATTCATGCAACACAGAAAACCATTCAACCTACAACAACAACTTAAAGTGCTATCCAATTCATCCCATTCCACTGGTCATTCCCCATAGTTCTACATCTTTTTTCCTGTACAAGTATCTAACCTGCTTCCACCCAATCTTTCATATGCCACTTTCCAGAGCCATTCATTAAAATAGGAACTCTCATATCAATTTCTGAATGTGTACACTCTAATTACTAAAATCCTGCCAAATGAAGCAGTGTCAGCTTATTATTTCAATCAAATCGCTCTGAAATAAATGACTACCAAGATGTGGATGTCTTAGTTATAAATGTCCAAATGTCCTTGGATTTTGGAGATGTACCAGAGGGTTGGAAAACTGTCAGTGTTGCACCTCCAACAAAAAGTAGGTAATAAAACAATTAGCCAGATAAAGGGCTTCCTCCTGAGACGGTAACTGTTTATTCCCCTTCACAGATGCTGAGTTTTTCTAGCATTGTGTGTGTTAGAATTGAAATAAAAGCAACACATCTGAAAAACCACAATTTAATTTGGCAGAGTCAGCAATGGTTTCATGAATAATACAGAATATTAGAGTTTTCTTGAGTAAACAAAGAGTGGTTGTAGACAGGTCATATTCTGCATAGAGGCTGGTAACCAGTGGGGTGCCTCAGGGATCTGTTCTGGGACCCCTTCTCTTCGTGATTTTTATAAGTGACCTGGATGAGGAGGTGGAGGGATGGTTTAGTAAATTTGCTGATGACACAAATGCTGGGGGTTTTGTGGATAGTGTGGAGGGCTGTCAGAGATTACAGCGGGACATCCATAGGATGCAAAACTGGGCTGAGAAGTGACAGATGGAGTTCAACCCAGATAAGTGTGAGGTCAAATATGATGGCAGAATATGGTATTAATGGTAATACTCTTGGCAGTGTGGTGGAACGGAGGGATCTTGGGGTCCAAGTCCATAGGACACTCAACACTGCTGCACAGGTTGACTGTGTGTATTGGCCTTCATCAACCGAGGGATAGAGTTCAAGAGCCGAGAGGTAATGTTACAGCTATATCGGACCCTGGTCAGACCCCACTTGCAGTACTGTGCTCAGTTCTGGTCACCTCACTACAGAAAAGACGTGCAAACTATAGAAAGGGTGCAGAGGAGATTTACAAAGATGTTGCTTGGATTGGGGAGCATGCCTTATAAGAATAGGTTGGGTGAACTTGGCCTTTTCTCCTTGGAGCAACAGAGGATAAGAGGTGACCTGATAGAGCTGCATAAGATGATGAGAGGCATCAGTTGTGTGGATAGTCAGAGGCTCTTTCCCAGGGCTGAAATGGCTAACACGAGAGTGCACAGTTTTAAGGTGCTTGAAAGTCGGTGCAGAGCAGATGTCAGGGGTAAGTTTTCTTTATACACAGAGAGTGGTGAGTACGTGGAATGGGCTGCCAGCAACAGTGGTGCAAGCAGATACACCAGGGTCTTTTAAGGGACTCCTAGATAGATACGTGAAGCTTAGAAAAATAGAGGGCTATTGGTAACCCGAGGTAATTTCTAAGCAAGTACATGTTTGGCACAGCATTGTGGGCCGAAGGGCCTGTATTGTGCTGTAGGTTTTCTATGTTTCTAAGTCTCAATATGAGTGGATAAAGAGAACGAGCAGATATACTAGGAGAATAATCATTCTCTCCCTATTTACCCTCTCTCTAGGCCTTAAGAATCTTAGTTGTTTCAATAAGGTTGCTTTGAGGTCCCAAAGAAGCAGTGAGTAGAGATAAGCTGGTTATCTTCAGCTTAGCAAGCTATCAGTGGGAAAGCACAGGATCACTATCGGGACTGTAAGAGTGTACAGATAGAAACTGATAGATTAATGAGCAAATAAAAAGTTAGCATATGGAGTATAATGTAGAAATGAGAAAACGTTCAGTTTAGAAGAAAATTCAGAAGAAAAAATAATTTTATATGGAGAAAACTTACAGTAAGCTGCAGAACAAAGGGATTTATGGTGCCCTTGTGCATGAAATACGATATATTTAACAAGCAACAGGGAAAATAATTGAATGCTGGGCCTTATTTTAAAGGAATTAAATATGAAAGCTTTACGATATCAGTACAGCTACTAGTAAGACCATGTCTGGAGTAATGTAAACAACCTTAGTCCCTCTGTTTAAGGAAAGGTAATTCATTACAGTTGGTTTAGAGAAGATTCATGTGGATAATTCCAGATTGCCCTATGAGGTAGGGTTAAACAGGATGAGACTGTACTAACTACAGTTTAATGTAAAGCAACGTTATTGAAACAACTAAGATTCTTAATGTCTAGACAGGGGTAAATGTGGAGAGAATGATTATTCTCCTGGGAGAGTCAAGGACCAGAGGGCATTGTCTCAGAATAAAACCATAAGACATGGGAACACAATTAGGCCATTCAGCCCATCAAGTCTTCTTCTCCATTCTAACATGGCTGATCCCAGATCCCACCTTAAATATACCCACGGCCTCCACCGTAGTCTGTGGCACAGCATTCCAGATTCACTATTCTCGGGCTAAACAAATTCCTCCTTACCTCCTTCCTAAAAGTTCGCACCTCAGTTTTAAGTCTGTGCCCTCTAGTTCTGGATACCCCCACCATAGGAAACATCCTCTCCACATCCACCCTATCTAGTCCTTTCAACATTCGGTAGGTTTCAATGAGGTTCCCCCCGCCCCCACAGCAAGTACAGACCCAAAGTTGCCAAACTCTCTTCATATGTTAACCCTTTCATTCCTGGAATCATCCTTGTGAACCTACTCTGGACTCTCCCCAATGACAACACGTCCTTTCTGAGATATGGGGCCCAAACTGTTGGCAATACTCCACGCGCAGCCTGACTAGTGTCTTATGAAGCTTCAGCATTATTTCCTTGCTTCTATATTCTATTCCCCTTGAAATAAATGCCAACATTGCATTTGCCTTTTTTACCACAGACTCAACCTGTAAATTAACCTTCTGGGAGCCTTGCACGATGACTCCTGTCCCTCTACACCTCTGATGTTTGAACCTTCTCCCCGATTAGACATTAGTCTGCACTGTTGTTCCTTTTACCAAAATGCATTAACATACATTTCCTAACACTTTATTCCATCTGCCACTTTTTTGCCCATTCTTCCAATTTGTCTAAGTCTTCCAACCTACCCTTCCACTCATCTTCGCACCATCCACAAAATTTGCCACAAAGCCATCAATTCCATTATCCAAATCATTAACAAACAATGTGAAAAGTAGCGGTCCCAATACTGACCCCTGAGGAGCACCACTAGTCACTGACAGCCAACCAAAAAAGGCCCCTTTAATTCCCACTCGCTGCCTCCTACCTGTCAGCCATTCCTCTATTATGCTAGTATCTTTCCTGTAACGCATTAGGATTGTATATTGTTAAGCAACCTCAAATACCTTCTGAAAATCCAAGTAAATTACATCCACTGCCTCTCCTTTGACCACACTGCTTGTTACTTCCTGGAAGAACACTAACAGATTTGTCAGGCAAGATTTCCCATTACAGAAACCATGCTGACCTTAACTTATTTCATCATTAGTCTCCAAACTGGCCTATAATTTCCTTTCTTTTGCCTTCTTAAAGAGTGGAGTGACATTTGCAATCTTCCAGTCCTCCAGGACCATGCCAGCATCAAGTGATTCTTGAAAGATCATGACCAATGCATCTGTTAGCTCTTCAGCAACCTCTCTCAAGACTGGGACGTAGTCCATCTGATCCAGGTGACTTATCCACCTTAAGACCTTTCAGTTTGCCTAGTACTTTTTCCTTTGTAATAGCAATGGCACTCACTGCTGCTCCCTGACACTCACGGCTGCTCCCTGACACTCATGCACCTCTGGCACACTGTTAGTGTCTTCAACAGTGAAGACAGATGCAAAGTACCCATTAAGTTCATCTGCCATCTCTGTCCCCCATTACAACCTCACCAGCATCATTTTCCAGTGGTCCAATATCAACTCTCACCTCCCTTTTACTCTTTATACAACTGAAAAAACTTATGGTATCCTGCTTTATATTATTGGCTAGTTTGCCCTCATTTCATCTTTTCCCTTCTTATGGCTTTTGTTAGATTTTAAAAGCTTCCCAATCATCCAACTTCCCACTCATTTTTGCTACCTTATATGCCCTTCCCCTGGATTTTATGCAGTTCTTAACTTGCCTTGTCTGCCACAGCTCCCTACCCTATCATTTGAGTACTTCTTCTGTGGGACATATCTATTCTGCGCCTCGTGAACCATTCCCAGAAACTTCAGCCATCTCCACCATCATCCCCGCCAGTATCATCCTCCAATCCACCTGGGCAAACTCCTCTCTCATGCCTCTGTAATTCCCTTTATTCCATTGCGACACTGATACATTTGGCTTATGCTTCTCTCCCTCAAAATGAGGAGGTGCTCTTTAAAACTAAGATGAGAAAGAATTCCTTCTTGCATGAGGTTAAGAATCTTTTCAACAGAACTGCGAGCGCCAATTCTTTGTGTATACTTAAGGCTGAGAAAGATACAGATGTTCAATCTGCAAGGGTTATGGGGAAGAGTGAGAATGTCAGAGCAAGCTTAAATGACTGAATGATCTACTCCTGATCCTATTATTTACGGTCTCACAATCTTAAAATATTTAACTTACAATGAACGTCTCTTTTAAATATTCCTCAACCTCTTCTCTATAGGAAATTAATGCCAAATTCCCTAGGTTTTCTACTTAAACTGAAATCTTCAATCATTATTTTAAGCAGCTGCAGAAATACAAGTTTGTTTACTGCCAAAGGAGTTAATGCCAACTGAACACTTGCATTAGTTCACATAACACTTATTTATAGTCATTTTTTTTTGACAACAACCTTTCACTATTTCCTTTGGTCCAGAAGTCGAGGGTTCGGCATCATTATCCTTTGCAGCCAGCTCTGCCAAGCAATTCTCAGTAACTGATTGTGTGCAGGTGTCATTTTGTTCTTCTTCACACTGCTCCTCTGTGGATTGTATTCCTGATTGCCTTATAGAGGAATGGCTCCGAGACAGAAATCTGTCCATGTATTTCATCTCCTTCTTCATCTTGGTATGAACTTTGTAACCAGATGATTGATTCTTTTTGGATGTATTCACTGTTTGTGCTGCCCGAGGTGAGACTGGAGGGGACTGCAAATCATACTTGGACTGCAAATTTCTGTGGAAAAAAAAAATAAACGATTAATATGTCTGTACTGATCTAACTCAAGCGACACAGTTTGCCTTTCCATTGTTAAGGCCTCATGTCTAATCCAGGCTAACACCATATCAATAAATGTTTGCAACAAATGGCAATGATTTGCTTTGACATTTATTTATCCATTACTTTAACATTATTATAGTATCAAGTTGCCCAATTATATTTTGAAAAATCACCTCGCTTGATTCCTTCTTATTTTATAAAGTAGGTAGTTCTAAGCATTTACCACTAAACTAAGTAGTTTTCCTTACATCTATAAATTTACATTTGTGTGAAATTCTACTAGTCAGTTAAAACTGGGATTTTCTTAAATTCGTACAATTTTGTACCACAGTGCAGGAACACTCAAAATCCCTAATGAAATCAATCTCATTCCTGTACTCATTACAATGTACAAAGTACAAGTAAATTGATTATCGATGTACATATATGTCACCAGGCACTCCCTGAGATTCATTTTCTTGTGGACAATCACAGTAAATACAAGAAACACAATAAAATCAATGAAAGACTATTATCCATAACCTTGAAATTAACTCCAGTTCAGTAGGAACAGTTCAGTGATGGGCGAGTGAAGTTATCCCCACTGGTTCAAGAAGTAATAACTGTTCCTGAAGCCGGTGGTGCGGGTGCTGGGGCTCCTGTACCTTCTTCCCGATGGCAGCAATGAGAAGAGAGCATGGCCTGGCCCGCGCGGGTGGGGGGTCTTGATGATGACTGCTGCTTTCCTGCAACAACACTCCACATAGATGTGCTCAGTGGTGGGGAAGGCTTTATCTGTAATAGATTGAGCCATATCCACTTCTTTTTGTAGGCTTTTCCATAGAAGAGCATTGCTGTTTCCCTACCAGGTCATGACTGAACCAGTCAATATACTCCCCACCACACATCTATAGAAGGTTAGCAAAGTTTTACATGACATGCCAAATTTTCACAACCTACTGAGAAAGTAGAGGTGCTGCCATGTTTTCTTTGTAATGGCACTTACATGCAGATCCAGGACAGATCCTCTGAAATAATAACACTGAGGAAATTAAAGTTTCTAACCCTCTCCACCTCTGATATTCAGATGAAGACTGCCTCACAGATTTCTAGTTCCCTCTTCTTGAAGTCAATAATCAGCTCCATGGTCTTACTGGCATGGAGTGTGAAGTTGTTATTGTGGCACCACTCTGCCTGATATATACACCAGTCTCCCTCCTATATATTGATTCATCACCATCCCTAATTCGGCCAATGACATGGTGTTATCAGCAAATTTAAATATGATATTGGAGCTGTGCTTAGTCACACAGTTATAGGTGTAAAACGAGTAGAGCAGATGGTTAAGCACACAGTCTTGTGCTACACCTGTGCTGAGGGAGATTGTGGAGGAGATGTTATTGCCAATCCCAGACAGGGTCTGTGAGTGAGGAAATTGAGGATCTATTTGCACAAGGAAGTATCGAGGCCTAGGACTTGAAGCTTATTGATTAGTTTTCAGCAGATGTTAGTGTTGAATTCTGAACCGTAGTCCATAAAGAGCATCCTAATGCAAGCACCTTCACTATCCAGATACTCCAGGGTTGAGTGAAGAGGTAATGAAATGGCATCTGCTGTTGACCTGCTGTGACAATAGGTAAATTGGAGTGGATCCAAGTCACTTCTCAAGGAGCAGTGGATACATACTGTGGATGCAAGTGCTACTGGATGACAGTCATTGAGGCTGGTTGCCACGTTCTTCTTAGGCACCAGTATAATTAAAGCCTGCTTGAAGCAGGTGGGTAACTCGGACTGCCAAAGTGAGTACTTAAAGATATTCGTGAACACCCAAACCAGATGATCAGCACAGGTCTTAATACTCGGCCAGGTACCCTTTATGGGCTGGATGTTTTCCGTGGGTTCACTCTTTTGAAGGGTACTTTCACGTCAGCCTCAGAGACTGAAATCACAGGGTCATCATAGTAACTGCACTCACTTCTGCCCCTTGACACACTTAAATTTCCAGCATACAGCTACCGTCTTACAGAGTGAAGAATACTTATTCAGTTCATCCACCATTCCCTTGTCCCCCATTACTTATCCTCCAGTGTCATTTTCCAGCAATCCAATACTTGCTCTCACCTCTGTTTTACTCATAATATCTAAAAAACAATTGGTATCCTCTTTGACATTGTCAGCTTGCTTACCTTCATGTTTCATTATTCCCCTCCTTATGGCTTTTTTAGCTGCCTTCAATAGGTTTTTAAAAGCTTCCCAATCCTCTAGATTCCTACTAAATTTTGCTCATGCTATCTCTTTGGCCTCTTTTGGTTTTGACTTCCCTTGTTAGCCATGGCTATGTCATCCTGCCTTTAGAATATTCTTCTTCCTTTGCAATGTATCTATCCTGTACCTTCTGAATTGTTCCCAGGAACTCCAACCATTGCTGCTCTACCATCATTCCTGCTAGTACCCCCTTCCAATCAACTTTGCCCAGCTCCTCTCTCGTGCTCCTCTAACTCCTTTTAATCAATGACAATACTAATACATCTGACTGTAGATTGTCCCACCCAAACTGCAGGGTGAATTTTATTGTATCATGATCACTGTCTCCTAAGGGTTCCTTTACCCTAAGCTCCCAAATCAAATCTGGTTCATTACACATCACCCAATCCAGAATAGCTAATCCCTGCCTGGGCTCAACAACAAGCTGTTCGAAAAAGCAATCCTGAAGATATTATAAGCAACACACACAAGTACTACACCTGCCCCTACACCTCCTCCCTCACTACCATTCAAGGCCCCCAAACAGTCCTTCCAGGCGAGGCGATACTTCACCTTTGAGTCTGTTGGGGTCATTTACTGTGTCCGGTGCTCCCATGTGGCCTCCTGTACATCAGTGAGACCAGTAGATAGGGAGACTGTTCGCTGAGCACTTAGTCTCCGTCCACCAGAAGAAGCGGGATGTCCCAGTGGCCACCCATTTTAATTCCACTTCCCATTCCGATATGTCAATCCATGGCCTACTCTACTGTCAATATGGGGACACACTCAGGTTGGAGGAACACCACCTCATATTTCTTCTGGGTAGCCTCCAACCTGATGGCATGAACATCGATTTCACGAACTCCTGGTAATGCCTCCCCCATTCACCATCCCCATTCCGTTTTTCCTTCTCTCACCTCATCTCCTTGTCTGCCCATCGCCTTCCTCTGGTGCTCCTCCTCCTTTTTCTTTCTTCCATGGCCTTGTCCTCTCCTATCAGACCCCTCCTTCTCCAGCCCTGTTCCTCTTTCACCAATCAACTTCCCAGCTCTCAATTCCATCCTTCCCTTTCCCGGTTTCACCTATCATCTTGAGTTTCTCTCTCCCCTTCCCCCATCTTTTATATCTACTCATCCTTTTTTCTCCAGTCCTGCCAAAGGCTCTCAGCTTGAAGCGTCGACTGTACTTTTTTCCATTGATGCTGCCTGATCTGGTGAGTTCCTGCAGCATTTTGTGTGTGTTGCTTGGATTTCCAGCATCTGCAAATTTTCTCTTGCTTTTAGATATTCTACAAGTTCACTCTCAGGATCCAGCATCAAACTGATTTTCCCAATCTACCTGCATTTTGAAATTCCCCCATGACAATTATAACATTGCCCTTTTGACATGCCTTTTCTATTTCCCTTTGTACCTCCTGTACCTAATAAAGTGGTCTTCTGCTGAGGTAGCCCATTAACTTCAAGGTTAAATGTGTTGTGCATTCACAGATGCTCTTCTGCACACCACAGCTCTAATGTGTGGTTACTTGAGTTACCATTGCCTTCTTGTCAGCTTAAAGCAGTCTGGCCAATCTCTTCTGACCTCTCTCATTAACAAAGCATTTTCACCCACAGAACTGCTGCTAACTGGATTTTTTTTTTGTTTGTTTTTTTTTCTTTTTACACCATTCTCTGCAGCTCCTAGAGACTGCTGTGCATAAAAATCTCAGTCTATCAGCAATCTCTAAGATACTCAAACCACCCTGTCCAGAACCAACAATCATAGCACTGTTAAAGTCACTTAGATCACATTTCTTCCCTTATTCTGTTGTTTTGGTCTAAACAACACCTGAAATTCTTGACCACGCCTGCATGCTTTTATGCATTGAATGCTGCCACATAATTGGCTGATTAGATCTTTGCATTAACAAGCAGGTGGGCAAGTGTACATAATAAAGTGGCCACTGAGTGTATGTCCTACCAGAATAAAACTTCCCAAACCTCTTTAACTCATACCTGACTGAATGAAATTCCATCCAGCACCATTCTGACAACTTTCCAGTTGATCCATGTCCCACTGCATCCCAGATAATCTTCATTATTTACAACTCCACCAATTTTCATGCTTCAGGAAACTTTTAATCATAACAGCCTCATCCCCATCCAAATAACTTAAAATATTTTTTTAAAAAATCAAGGTCCCACATATGCAGCTATCGCTATGGTACACTTTACGGATACATCCATCAACTACAACCCCTGCCTCTATCACTAAGCCACTTTGGATCCAATTTCCTGGTCCCCTGTCCCTTGGGTTCAATGGTCCATACTTGCTTTTTAAAGCCATTCTCTAAACCTCGGGGGTGCGGGTGGATCACAACATCCACTTACAGGAGTGACGTCATCACCATCCTCATTGATTCATGGCATTCAGACGTGTTTTAAATTTACTTGGCCACCAACACAAACAGGAGAATAAAAATATCATCCTTACATATCAAGTGAAAATCACAGGCGTTGGTTATTATAGACCTCAATGCCCTGATATGGAAATATTAACCAGTCAAAGTATCTGTTTTATCAGCTGCTGGAAATGAAAAGCCATTTTGTCTAGGATAATTGACAATAATTGGATTAATCTGTCTCAACCAGTAATGAATCAATTTTCACTCCACGGGGGTTCCTGATGCTCTCCCTGTAATTTGTTCACCATGGGATTTGGGAGTTAAATAAGAGAGTAGCAAGATTTCTGAGATGTATTAAAAAGACCTGATTTGTATCAAGTTATCCAACAACAGAGTGGAGATACCAGCTGATATGTTGTAGAACTGTGATGTCCTTGGTAAATCAGATAGCTTATTTAGGATTACATGAACAAATATCACTTAATTTCAAAGAATAATATCCAGAGTGGAACAAAATAACTCAACGAGAAAAAGACTGCAGCTTGGCCAGCAACAAAACAGACAGATGGAATTTCTAGACGTGTACAAAAGGAACAACAGCTGTTCTAAGTTGAAAAGACAGAAGAGAGTGTCAGAATTGTAACGCAGTCAGTTTCGGTAAGGAAAAAAAAAGCTTTATTTAATATCTGGCACAATATACTTACGAATGGGTGGGGCTAATTGCCAGTCTGTGATGAATTAGCTGATCTTAACTAGGCATAGTAATTGCCCTCAGATCTCAAAAGTTAAGAAATAGCAAATTAAGTTCTAAATTGCAAATCCACCATAACCATAAAGCAGTTACCAACTTTCATCCCACCCACACCTGTTTTTGGCAGAGCCTGTTCTTAGCTAATAGGTTCCTACAAGTGAATACTCTACTAGTATTAATGTCAAGAGAAAGTCTGCAGATGCTGGAAATCCGAGCCACACACACAAAATGCTGCCTAGCTTGCTGAGTTCCTCCAGCATTTTGTGTGTGTTACCAGTATTAGTGGATTCAGTTTATGCACAAACAATGCTCTGATGGATAAGAAGTAGAAGCTTATTAGTGGGAATATAATCATATCTTGGGTAACAGTGAATGATCAATAGAAACAACACCATGGATTAGTGGCTATGATGGTGAAAGAAATGGAGAAAAAACACACATTAAGTTAGATGAACATAAAGGCATAAAGGAGTTCAGGTTTCTTTTTCCACAACTGGGTCATGATGTGTTCTTAATAATATTTAAATATCTTTGCCAAGAATTCATGAACACTCAAAACACACCTACTATGGTGATAGGTCCTAAGTAGGTGAAAATACGTTTATCATGCAATGACCAAGCAAGTCAGTATATTATTAGAACTTGGAGTAAGGTTATTTAACAGATGGGATTCTTCCAAAAATTAGCATTCCTTTGTTTTAAGTTTTGTGTATGTCTAATGCAAAAGGCCCTCTGAAAATGGATACTTATCTGGCTATCTGAAAATGGATAATTATCCGGCTATCTGATAATCAACATGCACTCAATATTTATCTGAGGTGAGCTCACTTGGATTACCATGTGCAGTTTTGACCCACATACCTAAATGGGAATCAATGCAGTACAGATCCCTGGGATGAGAAAATAGGTTGTATAAGGAGAACAAAAAAAAACTCTAATTCACCAGACTTTAAAAGAATGAGACACAAGCCCGATGTGAAAGGTGGAAAAAAATTAGCCAGTCACTGTCCCTTCAGGCACCTTCTACTCTATGTACAACAGAATCTGAAGTTCCAAATTGTCTTTAGCTGCCTCCAAATGTACAAAATAGAAGTGAGGGGAAGTCATCTGTGATCCTGATCAACTTCTCGATTAGAAGTAGCTTAGATGTGGATTAAGACAAATGTAGGTCCCCTACAGACAGAAAAAGGTGAATTGATTATGGGGAGCAAGGACATGGCAGATCAACTGAATAACTACTTTGGTTCTATCTTCACTAAGGAGGACATAAATAATCTTCCAGAAATAGCAGGGGACAGAGGGTCCAGTGAGATGGAGGAACTGAGGGAAATACATGTTAGTAGGGAAGTGGTGTTAGGTAAACTGAAGGGGTTAAAGGCAGATAAATCCCCAGGGCCAGATGGTCTGCATCCCAGAGTGCTTAAGGAAGTCGCCCAAGAAATAGTGGATGCATTAGTGATAATTTTTCAGAACTCTTTAGATTCTGGACTAGTTCCTGAGGATTGGAGAGTGGCTAATGTAACCCCACTTTTTAAAAAGGGAGGGAGAGAGAAACTGGGGAATTATAGACTGGTTAGCCTAACATCAGTGGTGGGGGAAAATGCTAGAGTCAGTTATCAACGATGTGATAACAGCACATTTGGAAAGCGGTGAAATCATCGGACAAAGTCAGCATGGATTTGTGAAAGGAAAATCATGTCTGACGAAACTCATAGAATTTTTTGAGGATGTAACTAGTAGAGTGGATAGGGGAGAACCAGTGGATGTGGTATATTTGGATTTTCAAAAGGCTTTTGACAAGGTCCCACACAGGAGATTAGTATGCAAACTTAAAGCACACGGTACTGGGGGTAAGGTATTGATGTGGATAGAGAATTGGTTGGCAGACAGGAAGCAAAGAGTGGGAATAAACGGGACCTTTTCAGAATGGCAGGCAGTGACTAGTGGGGTACCGCAAGGCTCAGTGCTGGGACCCCAGTTGTTTACAATATATATTAATGACTTAGATGAGGGAATTAATTGCAGCATCTCCAAGTTTGCAGATGACACAAAGCTGGGCTGCAGTGTTAGCTGTGAGGAGGATGCTAAGAGGATGCAAGGTAACTTGGATATGTTAGGTGAGTGGGCAAATTCATGGCAGATGCAATTTAATGTGGATAAATGTGAGGATTCGAGTACAGGAGCAGGGAGGTACTACTGCAGTTGCACAAGGCCTTGGTGAGACCACACCTGGAGTATTGTGTGCAGTTTTGGTCCCCTAATCTGAGGAATGACATCCTTGCCATAGAGGGAGTACAAAGAAGGTTCACCAGATTGATTCATGGGATGGCAGGACTTTCATATGATGAAAGACTGGATCGACTAGGCTTATACTCATTGGAATTTAGAAGATTGAGGGGGGATCTTATTGAAACGTATAAAATCCTAAAGGGATTGGACAGGCTAGATGCAGGAAGATTGTTCCCGATGTTGGGGAAGTCCAGAACGAGGGGTCATAGTTTGAGGATAAATGGGAAGCCTTTTAGGACCAAGATTAGGAAAAACTTCTTCACACAGAGAGTGGTGAATCTGTGGAATTCTCTGCCACAGGAAACAGTTGAGGCCAGTTCATTGGCTATATTTAAGAGGGAGTTAGATATGGCCCTTGTGGCTACAGGGATCAGGGCAGGAAAATATAATTAGTCATATAATACAGACACAACATTAGTGTGAACTTCAAGTGACCACTTCTGCCTGCAAGACATTCTGACATAGAATATAAACAGGTGTTATGCAACACCCAATTACCAGTTCCTCTATAAAAACTGACACATAATTAACACATGCGAATCATACATTGGAGCACAAGTCTTTGATATAAGGGATAAACTCTGCACAAGTCCAGTTCAGTAATTATTCAAATGCAGTCTTTTAAGTTGCAAAATGTCTCATGTAGCTTCACCCTGGGCAGCGGTATTAACAGACAAGATTATAAAGATAGACTTTGATGATTTATTGAAAATAACCAAATGTTTGTTCATACAAGATGTGGATCTTTCCACTTGCTTTTTGGCATCCCATGAGCATTTGTGATAATTAATATATAATGCAGCTTGAAGTCCTACAGTCAGACCTTCTCAACCTCTAAACTCTTCAAAAATAGAACGCACAGATATGACTACACACGTACCTCTGTGGTGCTCTGCTACTCTGCCCCTAACTCTGGATGCCAGAAATAATAAACAAAAAACAGAAAATACTAGAGACATTCATCAGGTCAGATAGCACTGTGGAATACCTCCATCATTTTCTTTTCATATTCTACCCCAAATTCTCTCAAGTCTTCCCTTCTAAGCTCAATTATTCATGTTCTGCTACTTTGATTAATCCACTATATTTATTCAATGACTTAATTCTGTTTAACTAATTGCTGGTGCTATTTAACCTACATGAAGGAAACAGGCTTCCTCACCTCCTTCACCAACTATGTTGATGAAGTGGTGAGAAGAGAATGGGGAATTCAGTAGTTAGGGGAACAGACAGATTTTGTGAATGTGAAAGAGACTCTTGGATGATATGTTGCCTCCTAGGTGCTAGGGTAAGGGATATCTCAAATGAGATCCTTAAGGAGGAGGGTGATAAGCTTGAAGACATTGTACATATTGATACTAATGCCATAGGTAGAAAAAGGAATGAGGCCCTGAAGACAGAATATTGGGAGTAGGTAGGAAGCTGTAATTCTGGATTGTTATCTGTGCCATGCACCAGTGAGAATAAGAATAGTATGATTTGTCAGTTGAATGCGTGCCTGTCGAATTGGTGCAGGGGGCAGGATTTCAGATCTGTGGATCATTGGGATCTCTTCTGGGGAAAGTATAACCTGCAAAAGGGACAGGTTACATCTGAACTTAAGAGGGAATCATTACCCTTGGAGGCAGGCTTACTGAAGCTGTTGGGGAGGGTTTAAACTAGATAAGCAAGGAGACGGGAACCAGAGTTATAGGTCAGAGGACGGGGCAGTTTGTGTAAAGATACAAACAACAGGAATTCTGCAGATGCTGGAAATTCAAGCAACGCACATAAAAGTTGCTGGTGAACGCAGCAGGCCAGGCAGCATCTCTAGGAAGAGGTGCAGTCGACGTTTCAGGCCAAGACCCTTCGTCAGGACTAACTGAAGGAAGAGTGAGTAGGGGATTTGAAAGTTGGAGGGGGAGGGGGGGATCCAAAATGATAGGAGAAGACAGGAGGGGGAGGGATGGAGCCAAGAACTGGACAGGTGATAGGCAAAAGGGATACGAGAGGATCATGGGACAGGAGGTCCGGGAAGAAAGACGGGGGGGGGGGACCCAGAGGATGGGCAAGAGGTATATTCAGAGGGACAGAGGGAGAAAAAGGAGAGTGAGAGAAAGAAAGTGTATAAAAATAAGTAACAGATGGGATACGAGGGGGAGGTGGGGCATTAGAGAAGTCGATGTTCATGCCATCAGGTTGGAGGCTACCCAGACGGAATATAAGGTGTTGTTCCTCCAACCTGAGTGTGGCTTCATCTTTACAGTAGAGGAGGCCGTGGATAGACATGTCAGAATGGGAATGGGATGTGGAATTAAAATGTGTGGCCACTGGGAGATCCCGCTTTCTCTGGCGGACAGAGCGTAGGTGTTCAGTAAAGCGGTAACCCAGTCTGCGTCGGGTCTCGCCAATATGTAAAAGGCCACATCGGGAGCACCGGACGCAGTATATCACCCCAGCCGACTCACAGGTGAAGTGTTGCCTCACCTGGAAGGACTGTTTGGGGCCCTGAATGGTGGCAAGGGAGGAAGTGTAAGGGCATGTGTAGCACTTGTTCTGCTTACACAGATAAGTGCCAGGAGGGAGATCAGTGGGGAGGGATGGGGGGGACGAATGGACAAGGGAGTCCCGTAGGGAGAGATCCCTGCGGAATGCAGAGGGGGGGGAGGGAAAGATGTGCTTAGTGGTGGGATCCCGTTGGAGGTGGCGGAAGTTACGGAGAATAATATGTTGGACCCAGAGGCTGGTGGGGTGGTAGGTGAGGACCAGGGGAACCCTATTCCTAGTGGGGTGGCGGGAGGATGGAGTGAGAGCAGATGTACGTGAAATGGGGGAGATGTGTTTAAGAGCAGAGTTGATAGTGGAGGAAGGGAAGCCCCTTTCTTTAAAAAAGGAAGACATCTCCCTCGTCCTAGAATGAAAAGCCTCATCCTGAGAGCAGATGCAGTGGAGTCGGAGGAATTGCGAGAAGGGGATGGTGTTTTTGCAAGAGACAGGGTGAGAAGAGGAATAGTCCAGATAGCTGTGAGAGTCAGTAAGCTTATAGTAGACATCAGTGGATAAGCTGTCTCCAGAGACAGAGACAGAAAGATCTAGAAAGGGGAGGGAGGTGTCAGAAATGGACCAGGTAAACCTGAGGGCAGGGTGAAAGTTGGAGGCAAAGTTAATAAAGTCAATGAGCTCTGCATGCGTGCAGGAAGCAGCGCCAATGCAGTCATCAATGTAGCGAAGGAAAAGTGGGGGACAGATACCAGAATAGGCACGGAACATAGATTGTTCCACAAAGCCAACAAAAAGGCAGGCATAGCTAGGACCCATACAGGTGCCCATAGCTACACCTTTAGTTTGGAGGAAGTGGGAGGAGCCAAAGGAGAAATTATTAAGAGTAAGGACTAATTCTGCTAGACGGAGCAGAGTGGTGGTAGAGGGGAACTGATTAGGTCTGGAATCCAAAAAGAAGCGTAGAGCTTTGAGACCTTCCTGATGGGGGATGGAAGTATATAGAGACTGGACATCCATGGTGAAAATAAAGCAGTGGGGGCCAGGGAACTTAAAATCATCGAAAAGTTTAAGAGCGTGAGAAGTGTCACGAACATAGGTAGGAAGGGATTGAACAAGGGGGGATAAAACCATGTCGAGGTATGCAGAAACGAGTTCGGTGGGGCAGGAGCAAGCTGAGACAATAGGTCGGCCAGGACAGGCAGGTTTGTGGATCTTGGGTAGGAGGTAGAAACGGGAAATGCGAGGTGTGGGAACTATAAGGTTGGTAGCAGTGGATGGGAGATCCCCTGAGCGGATAATGTCGGTGATGGTGTGGGAGACAATGGGCTGGTGCTCCTTAGTGGGGTCACGATCGAGGGGTAAATAAGAGGAGGTATCCACGAGTTGTCACTGTGCCTCGGCAAGGTAGAGGTCAGTACGCCAGACTACAACAGCTCCCCCCTTATCGGTGGGTTTCTCGTATCCCTTTTGCCTATCACCTGTCCAGCTCTTGGCTCCATCCCTCCCCCTCCTGTCTTCTCCAATCATTTTGGATCTCCCCCTCCTCCTCCAACTTTCAAATACCTTTCTCACTCTTCCTTCAGTTAGTCCTGACAAAGGGTCTCGGCCTGAAACATCGACTGCACCTCTTCCTAGAGATGCTGCCTGGCCTGCTGCGTTCACCAGCAACTTTTATGTGTGTTGCTTGTGTAAAGATATGTACAATGTATAGAGAAACCGTGAAAAAGGATAAGATAGGGCATAATTGCAGTCAGAAGGATGGGTTCAAATGCATCTATTTTAATGAAAGAATCAGGAACGAGGGTGATGAACTTAGAGCATAGAACGGTACATGGAACTACAATATTTTGGCAATTACAGAAACTTGACTGTCAAAAGAGAAGGAATGGCTGCCAGTTGTTCTGGGGTTTTGATATTTCAAAAGACTCAGGGAGGAATGTAATAGTGGTGGAGTGACACTGCTAATCAGGGATGGCATCACAACTAGAGAAAGGGGGATGATGTAGAACTAAGGCAGTGCAGGTGGAAGTCAGAAACAGGAAGTGAACATCAGTCTATTAGGACTATCCTACAAATCCCCTACCCCTAATAGATACATAGACACTGAGGAACACATCGGGAGGCAGATTTTGGAAAGATGATAAAAAATAACAGGGTTGTTCTCATGGGCAACTTCAAGTTCCCTAATATTGATTTGCACCTCCTTAGTGCAAAAGGTTACATTGGGCAGAAATTGTTCGGGTGTCCAAGGACACCTGACACAGTATGGAAACAGGCCAACTAGAGAGAAGGCTATACTGGATCTGGTATTAGGCAATGAAACTAGTGTGATAACAGATCTCTCGGTGGATGAACATTTCGGAGACAGTGGCCACAACTCACTAACCTTTACTGTAGCCTTGGACACAGACAGCAGACAGTATGGGAAATATTTAATTGGGGGAGGATGAATTAAGGTGCTATTAGGCAGGAACAAGAGTATAATTTATAGGTTTATTTCTGGATAGGTTTGACCCTTTGAGACAGGGAAAGGATGGCAGGGTGAAGGAACCATGGTTGACAAGAGATGAGGAACATCTGGTCAAGAGAAAGAAAGTAGTATACTTAAGGTTCAGGAAGCAATGATCAGACAAGGCTCTAGAGAGGTACAAAGTAGTCAGGAAGGAGCTTATGAATGGACTTCTGAGACCTAGAAGAAAACATGAAAAGGCCTTAGTGAGTAGGATTAAGGAAGAGGCTAAAGATGTTTTACATATACATGAGGAACAGGAGGATGACTAGAGTGAAGGTTGCACCAATTAGGGGTGAGAGCGGAAACTTAGCTAGAGTCAAAAGAGGGTAGGAGAGATCCTTAATACATTGCTTCAGCATTCACCAATGAGAGGTACTTTGACAAATGTGAGATCAGCATAAAACAGGGTGACATGTAAAGCAAGTTGGCGTTAAGAAAGAGGATGTACTGAACTTTTGAAAAACATGAGGATAGATAACTCCCTAGGATCAGATGGGACATTCCCAGGTTACTACAGGAAGCAAGGAAAAAGACTGCCTTTCACAATGATTTTTATGTACTCATTGGCCACAGGTGTACAACCAGATGGTTGGAAGGTGGCAGATGCTATTCCTTCGTTCAAGAAAGGTAATGGGGATAACCCTGGGAATGATAGACCAATGAGTCCCAAGTCAGTGGTGGACAAACTATTGGAGAGAATTCTTAGAGACAGGAATTACAAGCATTTGATGAAGTATAGGCTGATTCAGGATAGTCAGCATGGCTTTCTGATGGGCAGGTCATGCCTGGGGTGGGGAGGGGGCTCGGTGGGAGGGGAGGGGCCTCAGTGGGAGGGGCGGGGCCTCTGCAGTGCAGTGCGGGGATGCACGGGGAGAAGAGAATAAGATTGATCTTAGAATAGGTTTAAAAGGCCAGCACAACATTATGGGCCTAAGGGCCTGTAATGTGCTATTATTTTCCATGTACCCACCTTAATCACAATTAATTCATTGTGAGTTCACGAGTTCAATCATGACAAATGTGTTGCCTGGAGATTAATTCAATTTTTCTTGCTGTAGTAACCATTCAAGCGAAAAGGTCATTCTTAGACATGCTTGTATGAATCAGCAAAAATGTCACTATGGCAGATATAATTGGTCTCAACACTGCAGGCTTGGGAAAGGACTACAAAAACAAACTAATCTCAGTTGTCAGTGGGAGATCCTATATGACCTGACTTTACTTTTCAAAGAGGTAACAAAATGAATTGATGACAGCAGTGTTGTTGGTATAGCCTACTTGGATTTCAGTATGCCCTTTGGCAATATTCCAACCTAAGACACTGGTCCAAAAAGTTAAAATCCTTGGGATCCAAGGTAAGTTGTCGGTATAACCTGTCAGAACTAATGACTTGCACAATGAATGGTAAAGCCAGAGGAACTACTGAAGAACGGAGGGACTTTAGTGTATATCCAAGAATACTCAAAACTTGTAGCACAGGTAGACAGATGGTGAATACAACAAACAGGAGCTTTACCTTTATTAACCATAGCATACAAAAGAGCAAGGAAGTTGTGATACAACTTCGACACTTTAACACGCTCTCAAAATTTGAAAAGGAGCCATTAAACAGCCTGAAAACAGATCAAAATACGTAATATCTGCTGACAAAGGATGCATGACTGTCGTATACAAGAAAGCTGACTTCATCACCAAGGCTCAGCAACTACGAAACAGCACAATGACCTGTCATTGCCTAGACAGTGATCCAACAATGAAACTGAAGAAATGCATAAACATAACTTTGAAGAAATTGCAAGACTTACAACAGATCACAAAAGAAGAACGGTGGAGAACGAAAGCAGATGAATCAAACATTGCTCAGTTCTACAGACTACCTAAAACACACAGAGGCATACCACTATGACTAATTGTGTCACTCCCCGCACACATGCATACAAATTAGCATAGGAATTGTGGAGATGGCTGAAACATTTGGTCACTGGATCCCAATAATCAATCAACAACACAAAAAGAACAACATCCTTCTATGTCACATGACTGTATACGTCTGTCAATTTCAAATTTGTACAAGGAGCAGTTACAGAACTGAATGGAGAAAAATCAATAAGCAGGACACTCACAAAAGGCGTCATATGTGAACTTCTTGATCTGTGCTTATCAACCTACTTCAAGTTTGATAGAGAAATTTATGAACAGATGACAGGTGCACCAATGTGAGGTCTTGTCTCTGGCCTAGATGCAGAAGTTGTAATGCAGAAACTAGAAAATGCAATTATATCAGAAATTACACTCAAACTCCAGGTGCAATATGTGGACGACACCTTTGTGATTATCAAGGAAGACAATGTACAAACCATCGACTGCTGAATAATGTCTTTAATGACAACGTTCACAATGGAAATTGAAAAGTAAAGTCAGCTCACATTCTTGGATGTTATTAAGAGAACTATCACTGGTCAGTTATAGACATCAGTCGAAAGGAAAGCGACTCACTCCGATCAAATTCTGAACTTCAATAGCAATCACCCAAAATGTAACAAACTGCATGAAGACCTTATTCAAGAGGATTGAGTCCCACTGCAACACCACAGACATAAAACTGGAAGAAAAGTGCCTCTTCAAAATCTTTCCACAGAACAGATATCCAAGAAGCTTCATCTGAAGGTACTTCAAGGTCAGAAATCCGAATATACAAACTACACGAATGACCAATAAACGAATTGTATTGCCGTACATAAAGAACGTCTCGGAAATGACAGCAAGACTGTTGCAGCAACATAACATCACAGTTTCTTACAAACTGGCTACAAATTTGAAAAGGAACTTACCAAAACTCAAAGCGCAACAAAATGTAACTGATAGAACAAATGTTATCTACAAAATCCAGTGTAGTGACTTTGACAAACATTACGTTGGTCAAACAGGAACAAAACTATTGACCAGGCTACACATCAGCTAACAAGCAGAAGGCATGACCCACTCCTGCTAGAATCAAGTCATGAAGATGAAGGAAGACACCATATCAACTGAACAACAAGAATGAGAATCTCTCGAAACATGGTTTTCTATAGAAGGATCCATCAACAAACACACATAGATCTGGTATATGAACCGTTACAGAGAAAAGAGAAACAATGATGTCAACAATCAACGAATTGCTGGTAATCTCGCATCTGGACAATGAAGCAAACACTTTCATCAGACCTCCCTCGAAGCTAGCCAATCAGAATCTTCTACTGCCAAACTGTAAACAGCGTATTGACCCAGCCAACCTAATCTCTATCAATTCAGACTGCAGAGTGTACAAGCCGTCATTCTGAGGAGACAACACCCTCAACTGTGTACTGTGATGGCTTGTCGATTGGAGCCGAAACGCCTGCAAACATTATGTCAAGCTCCGCAGTCAACCAAACTTCCAAATAGCCAACCCAAGCTACCAATATTCCACAATATTTCAAGTTGTGATACAACTTAATAAAATATTGGTAAGACTACAGATGATTACTGCGTACAGTTCTGGTTGCCATTCTATAGAAAGGATCTTATTGCAGTGGAAAGCTTGCAGGTGAGATCTGTCAGGATGCTGCCTGCAATGAGCATTTTAGTTACAAGGAGAGACTGGATGGACTGAGTTTGCTTTCCGCTGAGTAGATGAGGTTAAGGGGACCCTAACAGAATTTATGATGAGCACAGATAGGAAACTTTTCTCTATAGCAAAGATATGTTATACAAGAGGGTATAGGTTTAGAGTAAGGAGTAAGAGTTTAGAGACAATGGAATGAAGAACTTTCTCATTCAAAGGAAATCTGAAATGTACCGACCAAGTAGCTAATCAAAGCAGCTACTCTCACATTTAAGCAGTATTTAGAATAATACTCCAATCAGTAAGGAATGGAAAGCTACAGAACAGGTGCTGGTAAATGGGATTAGTATAGATAGGTACTTGATGAACGTCATGAACAAGGTGGGGCTATCTCTATACTGTGGTATTCTTTGACTCAATTCTTTATTTAGTTAGTGACAGCTAAACAGTGCACCCATATGGATGATTTAAGAAAAAAAAGAGGCCATGAGGTTTCAAATAGTTATTAAAGAAGAAAGAAAATAAAAGGGCTCATTATAATTAAAATCATGAAATCTGGACAAGGTAAGAGCTCAGATCTTCCAGAAGCTGGATGTTTTCATTTTACTCAGAGCACCAACTCCTATTCACTGATCACTGGTAGAATTTCCTATCTTGGACTCTATCGAATCGTGCATTCCAGTTGGATCGAATCCTACAGCCAGTTCTCTCGGCGTCTTCTCTCTCCATTTCCCGCTGAAAAAGACCTCAACCCACCCCAGTGTCTGTCACAAAACCTCTTCACTCAGCCTTCTCTAGAATTGGAACCTTCTCCTAATTTCACCATCCTAACTGGCTGACTTGACATTCCCAAGCTGAACATCACAACCCCTTACCTTTAACAGTAACCCAAACACTACCAGCAGAACACACTGCTTCTACAGAAAGCCATTAAATGAACCACCCTACACATTAACAGCAAAATCTTAACCAGGGTGTTACATACTTATTAAATCAACGCAGTTTGTACACAATGGTCTAACTTGTCATTGGTAATTCCATCATTTCAATAGTGATCACACTTAAATTAAAGACTGATGTTTAATTAAAGATTTGCTTTATTTGTCACATTTATATAAAAACAGTGAAATGTGCCATTTGCGAAAAATTATATCAGTGAGGATGTACTGAGGATGCCATGATTCCAGCACCAAAATAGCACAACCACAACTCACTGACCCTAACCTGTAAATCTTTGGAATGTGGGAGTGAACCAGAGCACCTGGAGGAAACATAAGCAGTCACAGGGAGAATGTACAAACTCCTTACAGACAGTGGCAGAAATTTAACCCCGATCTTATAGCTGGCGTGTACTACGATTCTACACCACTGTACCGCCACTTCAGTAGTACTCAATTGGATGGGAAAAAATTTTTGATGTCATCACTTTTCTATTTCTTTTAGTAACACATCATGATAACACAGTTGCCAGCCACAGAGTACAAAAGACCCAGAGCAACCAGATGATCTCACTTTCAATTCTTCAATGCATGGAAGCTAGCCAGTCTCAGAAATAGTGCAACTAGAATTCATTGGAATTGATTTAATTTACCTTGAGAACAGAATGCACAACTTAACTTTTTATTTCTGGCCTCTCTTCAGTGCATCCTGGTGAAAAGCTTAGGCAGCTATCAAGACGTGGCTAATACATGATGCCCCTATCAGTAAATATTATGCATCCGACACACGAAAGTTCATTTATTTATTTTTTTCTTTTTTTCTTTTTTTATTTGTATTGAAGGAATGACACAATACAGAATATATAATGGATTACATTTTCCTCCATTTTGCTTTTATATCATACCCCCAAACAAACCTCCCCCCACCCACCCTCCCCGAACATATCACCGCAGCTAATATATTTACAACACAACAATTCACAAATACAAGTACGGACATTTCACAACCATACCCCCCACACTACTTCAAGACGACGGCTCACACACATCTGCAACATGTCAGATGATCCAAAATACACTCATATTTACAATTCATCAACCACCCTGTGAGGTAAATTATAAGCGTGTTAAATGGGAGGCAACTTCCCAAGTACAATCAAATGCCCTCAACTAGTGGGTAATTCCTTAAGACTCCCAAAATATGATAAAAAAGGTCCCCATTTCAAATAGAACTTTTTCACAGACCCCCTCAAAGTGAATTTAATCTTTTCTAATTTCTGAAAAAAACATTACATCTTCTAACCAAGCAGCAGCAGTTGGGGGAGTGGCAGATTTCCAAACAGCAAAATTCTCCTACGCGCCAATAGCGATGTAAATGCAATGATAGCCGACTGGCTTGCATTTAAACCCAAATCATCATCTGCCACACCAAATACAGCTATAAGAGGGCAAGGTCTCAGTGTCACCCCCAAAACCTCACTGATAATTTTAAAAACCAGTGCCCAATAGTCATCAAGCTGAGGGCATGACCAAAATGCACGTACTAAACCAGCTAGAGAGAAGGAACACCTGCACAGCCAGCGTCTGTCCCAGGGTATATGTCTGCAAGTCTGGCTTTACTTAAATGTACCCTGTGTAAAATTTTAAATTGTATGAGCCCCAGTCTAGCACATGATGATGAGAAATGAACCCTATTCAATACTTTTGCCCAATATTCCTCAGCCAGATCCATACTGAGGTCATCCTCCCACCTATTCCTAGTTTTGTTTAGATCTTGAACTCCCAAAGACATCAGCTGAGAGTATAGTTCAGAGATCAGCCCTTTATTGTTAAAGCTAAGAGTGAGTTTTTCCCATAACGTAGCAGGTGGTAGATCAGGAAAAGGGAAATTTTTCCTTGACAAAGTGGCGAATCTGCAGGTATTTAAAAAAATGATTATGCGGAAGGCCATACTTACCGCGCAGGTTATCAAAACTATCAAATATGTTATCGGTATACAAATCCTCAAAGCACCTAAGACCGTTCAAACCCCATTGTCTGAAAGCTGAATCGAATGTGGAGGGAGGAAATAAATGTTTTTTATGAATGGGGCCCAGAACTGAAGCTGATATGAACTTATAGTGGCAGCAAAATTGATTAAAAATTTTGAGGGTGGAGACCACGACCGGGTTAGATGTGAATTGAGAGGATTTCAATAGTAAGGAAGAATACACCAAAGCTGGGAGAGACGAGGAGTGGCAAGACCGTGACTCAAGCAGGCACCAGATTATATCTGGCCGGTGGAGCCAAAATAATACTTTTTGAATGTTTGATGCCCAGTAATAACGAATAAAGCTGGGAAGACCCATTCCACCTACGTCACGACCTCTTTGGAAAGTGTGTTTATTAACCCTTGGGACCTTATTTTCGCAAATAAAGGAGGTTATAGCTTGGTCGACTGATTTAAAAAATAACTTAGATAAGAAAACTGGCAAACACTGAAACAAATAAAGAAATCCAGGAAGTATAGTCATTTTCACTGTTTGAATTCTTCCAGCTAATAGTAAGGGGTAAACTGCGCTATCTCTCAAAATCAGCCTTCATTTGGCTAACCTGAGGCCTGTAGTTAGCTTCAAACAGAGACGTAAAAGAACGAGTAATATGTATTCATAGGTATACAAAACCATCTTGACATAAAGGAAAAGGCAAAGATTCCTGTCGGATCTGTAGGGCCAAGTTATTAATGGGAAAGCATTTGCTTTTTTGAAAGTTCAGTTTATAGCCAGAGAAGGCTCCAAATTGACCTAATAATGACACAATAGCAGGACTACTACCTACAGGGTCGCTAACATAAAGTAAGAGGTCATCAGCATATAGGGATACATGGTGTTCCATGTCCCCTTTTCTAACACCCTGAAATAATGTAGTTGACTTAAGTGCAATAGGAAGAGGCTCAATTGCAATTGCAAAAAGAAGAGGGGACAATGGGCAGCCTTGGCGAGTGCCACGTGTTAATGGGAAATAGTCAGATCAAAAATAATTTGTCTGTATACATGCTAAAGGTGAGTGGTATAATAGCTTAACCCAAGCTACAAATATTCTGCCAAATCCAAATTTCTCCAAAACACTAAACAAGTATACCCATTCCACTCTATCAATCGCCTTCTCCGCGTCCAAGGAGATAACAACCTCTGGACTTGGAGAATCACTGGGTGAATAAACCACATCAGCCAGTCGACGGATATTAAAAAAAGAAT